>NC_090650.1:351464508-351589508 GCF_040937935.1 Hyperolius riggenbachi
AATAGTGGTACACCGCTCGCTCAGCCACACTATATAGCATTCTGTTTACTGTTCTGTGTCTGCTGGGAATAGTAGTACACCGCTCGCTCAGCCACACTATATAGCATTCTGTTTACTGCCACTCTGTGTACCTCGCTCAGCCACATTATATAGCATTCTGTTCACTGTTCTGTGTCTGCTGGGAATAGTGGTACACCGCTCGCTCAGCCACACTATATAGCATTCTGTTTACTGTTCTGTGTCTGCTGGGAATAGTGGTACACCGCTCGCTCAGCCACACTATATAGCATTCTGTTTACTGTTCTGTGTCTGCTGGGAATAGTGGTACACCGCTCGCTCAGCCACACTATATAGCATTCTGTTTACTGTTCTGTGTCTGCTGGGAATAGTAGTACACCGCTCGCTCAGCCACACTATATAGCATTCTGTTTACTGCCACTCTGTGTACCTCGCTCAGCCACATTATATAGCATTCTGTTCACTGTTCTGTGTCTGCTGGGAATAGTGGTACACCGCTCGCTCAGCCACACTATATAGCATTCTGTTTACTGTTCTGTGTCTGCTGGGAATAGTAGTACACCGCTCGCTCAGCCACACTATATAGCATTCTGTTTACTGCCACTCTGTGTACCTCGCTCAGCCACATTATATAGCATTCTGTTCACTGTTCTGTGTCTGCTGGGAATAGTGGTACACCGCTCGCTCAGCCACACTATATAGCATTCTGTTTACTGTTCTGTGTCTGCTGGGAATAGTGGTACACCACTCGCTCAGCCACACTATATAGCATTCTGTTTACTGCCACTCTGTGTACCTCGCTCAGCCACATTATATAGCATTCTGTTCACTGTTCTGTGTCTGCTGGGAATAGTGGTACACCGCTCGCTCAGCCACACTATATAGCATTCTGTTTACTGTTCTGTGTCTGCTGGGAATAGTAGTACACCGCTCGCTCAGCCACACTATATAGCATTCTGTTTACTGCCACTCTGTGTACCTCGCTCAGCCACATTATATAGCATTCTGTTCACTGTTCTGTGTCTGCTGGGAATAGTGGTACACCGCTCGCTCAGCCACACTATATAGCATTCTGTTTACTGTTCTGTGTCTGCTGGGAATAGTGGTACACCGCTCGCTCAGCCACACTATATAGCATTCTGTTTACTGTTCTGTGTCTGCTGGGAATAGTGGTACACCGCTCGCTCAGCCACACTATATAGCATTCTGTTTACTGTTCTGTGTCTGCTGGGAATAGTAGTACACCGCTTACCCGCCACTGTATTGCATTGTGCTCTGTGTCGCTGCTGGGAATAGTGGTACACCGCTCACCCGTCACTGTATAGCATTGTGCTCTGTGTCGCTGCTGGGAATAGTGGTACTGTATAGCATTTCTGTACTGCCACTGTACTGCTGCCAGTCAGCGTGTACTGTAAGGATAAGTGAAATGAGGAAGAAATCCGTTGAAAGAGGGAGGGGCAAGGGAAGAGGTGTTTCCCCTGACGGTTCACGTACAGGCTACAGGGGAGCACCCAAGAAAACCCACTCAATACCGCCCATGTTGTCCAGGACAACAACCCTCACAAATCCAAAAGAACAGGACCAGATAATTACTTGGATGACCTCTCAAGCGTCCAGCAGTGGGTTAAGCAGCACCAGCACATCACGCACGAGGTCCGAGTCCTCAGCCAGTTACAAGGAGCCAGTGGGCACAAAGCTGACACAACCGGCAGCGACACCACGCACACAACTGCCAGATAACCAGTCCGATGAATTACCTCAGGACACAATGGGGTATTCGCAGGAGCTATTCCCAGCCCAACAAACTTCCACCTTTCAAAGGTCAATGGAGGAACAGCCAGAAATGTTGTGCCTGGATTCACAACCGTTAACTGTGGGAAATGCACCGCGCACTGAAATACAAGGCGAGTCCGAGGAGGACTCGGAAACCCAAATCCCAGAGCAATTTGGGCAGGAGGGGTTGCAATTGCAGGAGGTCGGCCGACAAGATCTGGAAGACGACGTTGGAGTGTGCTGCGCAGAGGTTGTTGTGGGGAGCTCTACTCCACGGCGGCGGCCCACAATGACATATGACGAGTTTGAGGAGATGGAAGAGGAGGGTATGGACAATGTGGACAGAGACCCAGATTTTGTTTGTGAACGAGAACATCGCCGTCGTAGCAGCAGCACAGATGAGTCTGTGGAAGAACCCACTGCTGCACGAGTTCGCCTTGTGCCACAAGGTAGGCGGCGCGCAATTTCAGGCACCACAAGCGTGGAAGTTCAAGTGAGAGGCAAAAGAGGAGCAAACAGAAATCGCCAGCAAGGAGGCAGGTGCTCCAAAGTCTGGGCTTTCTTTGAAGACTGCACTGAGGATGTTACCATGGCGATTTGCAAGGTGTGCAAGACCCGCCTGAGCAGGGGGAAAAGTATTAACAACCTCTCCACCACCAGCATGAGCCGTCACATGCTATCCAAACATCCCACTCTGTGGGCAAACGCGTCAGGACAGGGTACCAGCAACACTGCCTCCCTTGGGTTCACCAGACTCACCACCAGACCCGCCTCAGCAGCAGCAGTAGCCCAGCCATTGCGTGGTTCACAACATTCACAAACATCAGACGACGCTGACACTGTCACTTTCCGGAGTAGTGCTCTTGAGGTCTCCCAGTGTTCATCAAACACAACAACCAACAGCCCTTCCGTGTGCAGCGCTACGGTTCAGTTGTCTGTGTCGGAGATGTTTGAGCGCAAGAGGAAATTGCCAGCAAATGACCCCCGGGCCGTGGCAGTAACAGCCAGCATAGCCAAGCTTCTGGCCTGCGAAATGCTGCCATATCGAGTGGTGGAGACAAACAGCTTCAAGGGCATGATGTCAGTGGCCATCCCACGTTACGTGGTTCCCAGCCGCTACCACTTTGCGCGCTCTGCAGTGCCTGAGTTGCATGAGCACGTGGTCAGCAAAATAACCCGAAGCTTGAAGAATGCCGTTGCCTGCAAGGTTCACCTCACCACTGACACCTGGACGAGTGCGTTCGGCCAGGGTCGATACATCTCCCTTACCGCGCACTGGGTGAACCTTATGGAGCCTGGCAGCGATTCCTCACCTGCTACGGCACGGGTGTTGCCCACGCCACAAACAGCTGCACCGCCGTCCCTCCCACTGGATAACAACAGCAGCACCTACCTCTCTGACTCCTTCTCCTCCAACGCATCTCAAAGCTGTACCTCATCCGGAAACGCTAACCCAGCAGCAGTAGGATCGTGGAAGCAGTGCAGCACAGCTGTTGGCATGCGTCAGCAAGCGTTGCTGAAGCTAATCTGCCTTGGGGATAAGCAGCACACAGGGGAGGAAATTTGGAGGGGAATAAAGGAACAGACGGATTTGTGGCTGGCACCGCTGGACCTGAAACCGGGCATGGTTGTGTGTGATAATGGGAGTAATCTCATTCGCGCTTTAAGGTTGGCTAAGCTGACACACATCCCTTGCCTGGCGCACGTGATGAACCTAGTAGTTCAGCGTGCTTAAAAACAAGAAGAGAATCGAGAGCCCAATATGGTGCAGTATTGTCAGGTAAAATGAAGAGTTCAATACAATTTTATGTATATATATACTCACAAACACGGGTTACCAATAGGCAACCACTTTAAATGCAGGTGGGGAGCATTAGGACCTGACCCCACTCAGGTTAAGAAGTCGCTCTCTGTAGATAGTAGATAGGGATGCACCCCTCCACCCAGGGTGGACTAGAAGATCAGCAAAAACTCGGTATACAGAGGCGCCAGAGTAGAGTAAAACGTTTTAAAAACCGCTTAAAAGGAGAGGGGGATGTTAAGGTGGACTCACCTCCCTCTTACAAAAAAAGAAAACTCACTTGAGTCTCAATAAAATAGAATTGTCAAGTAATTTATTCAACTCCACAAATGCAACGCGTTTCGCGGGCGTGACCCCGCTTCCTCAGGCAAAAATGGGAGCACAACTCAGTGGGTCAAGCAATAAGTTTGAGCGCCTCTGCGCCTCTCCATTTAAGCGGTTTTTAAAACGTTTTACTCTACTCTGGCGCCTCTGTATACCGAGTTTTTGCTGATCTAGTAGTTCAGCGGTTCCTGAGGACATACCCAGGCGTGGCCGATCTTCTGTTGAAGGTGCGTCGAGTGGCCAAACATTGTAGAAATTCCAGTACTGCTTCGGGGGCACTCGCCAAGATGCAGGAGCGCTTCAATCTCCCCCACCATCGCTTGCTGTGTGATGTCCCTACGCGCTGGAATTCTACGCTGCACATGCTAGCCCGCTTTTGCGAGCAGAAGAGTGCAGTGGTCCAGTACATGACGGCGCAGTACCGAGGCGCATCCGGCCAGCTGCCAAGCTTCTGTGGATCCGATTGGGCCAACATGTTGGACCTCTGCCAAGTCCTCCAAAATTTTGAGCAATCCACGTTGCTTGTGAGCAGTGACAACTCTTCAGTCAGCATTACCATACCACTGCTGTGTTTACTGAAGAGGTCGATGTTAAAAATCAAGGAAACAGCTGTCATGGTGCAACTGGGGGAATCTGAAGGAGAAAACGATCAGCGTGATGGTACCAACATCAGGCCATCCGCCTCAGGGAACGCTGGCCCCAGCAGCTATGACGAAGAAGAGGAGGAGGAACAGCTGGAGTTGGAGCAGGAATTTCATGCCACCACTGACGAGGGCCAGAGCGGTGCACGTTGGACTTCCACAATTCAACGCGAATGGTCAGCAGAAGCAGACCAGGAGGAAGGTGACGACTATGATGCATCACAACAACTATCACAACGCTCACAAGAGGATGATGAGGATTCTGGTAGGACTCTGGCACACATGGCTCAATTCATGTTAGACTGCATTGAACGTGACCCACGCATTGTGCGCATTCTGGACAACACCAATTACTGGGTTTATACCCTTCTGGATCCACGGTACAAACACAATGTTCCAAAACTGCTTGAAGAAAGAGTCAGACAGGTCAAAATGGAAGAATACCAGCAGGCCCTTGTGGAGACTTTAGAGAGAAGATTGACATCCTCCCCCTCCTCTAGCCAGTTGTACGCAGACAGACTGACTTCCGCAAACCCAGGACGACCAGGAGGGCAGCAAACAACGCAAGCCGCAGCTAGTACCCAAAAGGGAACGGTATCGGCAGTGTCCTTGGAGTGGGAAAATTTTCTGACACCCATGCAGCAGCAGCCCACTGAACAGCAAGCGTGCAGATCCACCTCCAACACCGATCGCCTGGAGAAGATGGTCAAGGACTACATGTCAGATGACGTAGCTGTGTCGAACAATCCATCTGCACCCTTCAACTATTGGGTATCGAAGCTAGACACCTGGCACGAACTGGCAATGTACGCAATAGAGGTGCTGGCTTGCCCGGCAGCCAGCGTTATGTCGGAACGCTGTTTCAGTGCTGCCGGAGGCATCGTCACAGATCGGCGTATCCGCCTCTCTACAGAAAATGCAGACCGTCTGACTCAAATTAAAATGAATCAATCCTGGATTGGAAATGACTACGCAACACTCCAGGACCCCAACCAAGTAACATGACCAATGAACATCTGGGATGGTGTAGCGTTTCCGGTCCCTGTTTATTGAACCTCTCATCTGTATTACATTTATGACTGCATGGCGGCAAAAAGCATTGCTGCTATATCCGCACGCTTTTTGTCCTCATGCAAGGCCTGGGTTGTTGTGTCTCAAAAACCGTGGCCTTCTCCTCCTGCGCCTGCTCCTGTTCTATCACGTCTGCTGCTGCAGGGTTAGCGTTGCCGCGTGGTCCCTGTTTATTGAACCACTAATCTTTATTACATTTATGACTGCATGGCGGTACAAAGCATGCTATCTGCACGCTTCTTGCCTTCATGCAAGGCGTGGGTTGTTGTGTCTCACAAAGCGTGGCCTTCTCCTCCGGCGCCTCCTCCTGTTCCATCACGTCTGCTGCTGCTGGGTTAGCGTTGCCGCGTGGTCCCTGTTTATTGAACCACTTATCTTTATTACATTTATGACTGCATGGCGGTACAAAGCATGCTATCCGCACGCTTCTTGCCCTCATGCAAGGCCTGGGTTGTTGTGTCTCACAAAGCGTGGCCTTCTCCTCCTGCGCCTCCTCCTGTTCCATCACGTCTGCTGCTGCTGGGTTAGCGTTGCCGCGTGGTCCCTGTTTATTGAACCACTTATCTTTATTACATTTATGACTGCATGGCGGTACAAAGCATGCTATCCGCACGCTTCTTGCCCTCATGCAAGGCCTGGGTTGTTGTGTCTCACAAAGCGTGGCCTTCTCCTCCTGCGCCTCCTCCTGTTCCATCACGTCTGCTGCTGCTGGGTTAGCGTTGCCGCGTGGTCCCTGTTTATTGAACCACTTATCTTTATTACATTTATGACTGCATGGCGGTACAAAGCATGCTATCCGCACGCTTCTTGCCCTCATGCAAGGCATGGGTTGTTGTGTCTCACAAAGCGTGGCCTTCTCCTCCTGCGCCTCCTCCTGTTCCATCACGTCTGCTGCTGCTGGGTTAGCGTTGCCGCGTGGTCCCTGTTTATTGAACCACTTATCTTTATTACATTTATGACTGCATGGCGGTACAAAGCATGCTATCCGCATGCTTCTTGCCCTCATGCAAGGCCTGGGTTGTTGTGTCTCACAAAGCGTGGCCTTCTCCTCCTGCGCCTCCTCCTGTTCCATCACGTCTGCTGCTGCTGGGTTAGCGTTGCCGCGTGGTCCCTGTTTATTGAACCACTTATCTTTATTACATTTATGACTGCATGGCGGTACAAAGCATGCTATCCGCACGCTTCTTGCCCTCATGCAAGGCCTGGGTTGTTGTGTCTCACAAAGCGTGGCCTTCTCCTCCTGCGCCTCCTCCTGTTCCATCACGTCTGCTGCTGCTGGGTTAGCGTTGCCGCGTGGTCCCTGTTTATTGAACCACTTATCTTTATTACATTTATGACTGCATGGCGGTACAAAGCATGCTATCCGCACGCTTCTTGCCCTCATGCAAGGCCTGGGTTGTTGTGTCTCACAAAGCGTGGCCTTCTCCTCCTGCGCCTCCTCCTGTTCCATCACGTCTGCTGCTGCTGCTGCTGGGTTAGCGTTGCCGGTCCCTGTTTATGGAACCTCTTATCTTTATTACATTTATGACTGCATGGCGGTACAAAGCATGCTATCCGCACGCTTCTTGCCCTCATGCAAGGCCGGGGTTGTTGTGTCTCACAAAGCGTGGCCTTCTCCTCCTGCGCCTCCTCCTGTTCCATCACGTGTGCTGCTGCTGGGTTAGCGTTACCGGTCCCTTTTCCTGGAACCTCTTATATGTATTACATTTATGACTGCATGCCGACAAAAAACATGTTACCTGTGCAAAGAAAACAGACATTTCCCGCATTTAAAAGACAGTTTTCCCTTTGAAACTTTAAAATCGATTTTCTCAAAAACTATAAGCTCTTTTTGCTAATTTTTTTTTCCTCTTGTACCCACTCCCAAGGTTCACATACCCTGTAAATTTGGGGTATGTAGCATGTAAGGAGGCTTTACAAACCACAAAAGTTCGGGTCCCCATTGACTTCCATTATGTTCGGAGTTCGGGTCGAACACCCGAACATCGCGGCCATGTTCGGCCTGTTCGGCCCGAACCCGAACATCTAGATGTTCGCCCAACACTAGTGCTAGGGGAAGGGTAGGCCACTGTGCTGTGGAAGGAAGAGATCAGTATGGGTGCTGGCGGAAGGGGAGGTCACTGTGTGTGCAGGGGGGAGGAGGGGGCATGTGGCGGAAGGCATTGCCAGGCCCCTTTTTAAATTTGAGCACCCCCACTTGAGGACCCTCTGCACGGCCCTGGTAGGCAGGATCACTGCTAGAGCTGGGGAGGGAGAGGTCACTGTGGGTGCTAGGTGGAGGGAGAGGTCACTGTGGGTGCTGGGGGAGGGAGAGGTCACTGTGGGTGCTAGGTGGAGGGAGAGGTCACTGTGGGTGCTAGATGGAGGGAAAGGTCACTGTGGGTGCTGGGTAAGAGAGAGGTCACTGTGGTAGGTGGAGGTAGAGGTCACTGTGAGTGCTAGGTGAAGGGAGATGTCACTGTACAGGGTAGGGAGAGGTCAGTATGGGTCCTAGGTGAAGGGAGTGGTCACTGTGAGTGTTAGGGGAGGGAGTGATCACTGGGTACTAGGTGGAGGGAGAGGTCTCTATGGGTGCTGGGGGAGGTAGAGGTCAGTATGGGTCCTAGGTGGAGGGAGAGGTCAGTATGCCACACTAGGATTCCTGTCTGGGCCTCTTCACTTGAAAGTGTCCCAGGCGGTGGCGGAGCTTCCCGCGGGTGGGCGGGGCTTATCGCGACCGGGGCGGAGCTTATTTTCTACGACGAGAGGGTCCTTTTTTTGAAGATTTTAAAAAGGGGGTGCCTGGGCACCCAAAGCACCCCCCTGTGCACGTGCCTGCTACTAGGGACACTCAGTCACTGTTCATAGGCTAGCTCCTGCGTGTGTGTGTGCGTGCACTCACTGCCTGTAGTGTACACACACTCTATTTCCTTGTGATTACTACTGATTATTGTAATTTCTAGTTACTGTGCTATTGGAAACACTCACTGTGTTCACTGTTCACACTTACTGATTACCAATACCGATTATTGTATTTTGTATTTGTACTGTACTAATAACTTAGCGATTTAATCACTTAGTGATTAGTGTCACCTCACCCACCAACCCACTCCATTAAAGTACCCCACTTTTTCACCCGCCCTTTAAAAAAACTTTAGTGTTTACGCCCAAAACATCTAAGATGTCTGAAAGTGGCAGCCAGCGCGGTTTGGGCAAGGGGAAGGGCAGCAAGGGAATCAGGAGGAGAGGGAGCAGCATTGTGGCAAGTAGGGATGGTCGGAAATGCCAATTTCCGATTCCGCGGTAAATCCGCATTCCGCCATTGCCAAATACCGATTCCGCTTTCCGCTACCAATTTCCGCATTCCGATGCGGAATTTCCGCCAGAAATCGCGGAAATTCCGCCCGACTTTAACATCGATTTTCTCAAAAACTATAATGTCTTTTTGAAAACTTGTTTTTGCATCTTGTTCAGGACATTCTGTTTAACAAACCCTGAAATTTGGTGTTTCTAGGACTTACGGGGGCTTTGCTATTAACCGCTAAAGTCAGCGGAATTTTACTGTAATGTAAATGCAGAAAATAGGCAGATGCAGATTTTCTGCATTTTACATTACAGTAAAAATCCGCTGACTTTAGTGGTTAATAGCAAAGCCCCCGTAAGTCCTAGAAACACCAAGTTTTCGGGGTTTATTAAACAGTATCTCCTGAACAAGATGCAAAAAAAAGTTTTCAAAAAGACCTTATAGTTTTTGACAAAATCGATGTTAAAGTCAGGCGAAATTTCCGCGATTTCCGCCGGAAATTCCGCAATTTCCGGCGGAAATACGCCTAATGCACTTGCATTACCGATTTCCGCATTCGGATGCGGAAATGCAATTTCCGATCGGAATTTCGGAAATTGCATTTCCGCGGAATCCGAATGAGCATCCCTAGTGGCAAGCCGCGCCACCATGCACAGTTCCGCAGCAGCTGCGTCAGTGGCTAACATTCCTCCTATAGCCACTGGCCGTGGACGCCTTGGGCGCCGCCCAGCAGGAGCATCTGCAACTCACGCTGCAGAGACACAGCAGCAGCAGCATGTAGCACCTGCTCCTATTTTCCTCCAGCCGGGTCGGAAACGTCCCATTGAGGAAAATGATGCATCCACTGTGGTGCAACTGATGACGGAGGATGAGCAGCCCGCCATCAGCTCTGCATCCGAGGCCTCCACCCTCACCACCACCACCACCACCCCTGTTCGCAGCAGCCGCCCAGCAGGGCCTGGGGAGGAGGCCAGTTCACCGTCAGTCGCCGACCTGTCACTCAGCAGTCTTTTGACCCCAGGCACCATCAGGGTATTGTCTGCTGTTGTTGGGGATTTTAAGGAGGAGATGCTGATGGGCACTTTGGGGGAGGAGGGATTGGACAGCAAGACTGTGGCGACAGTCAAGCAGCCCATCCATGCATCAGGAGAGGAGTTTGGGGGGTCATCATCCCAGCAGGACATGTTTCAGGAGGGAGAGGATGATGATGATGATGATGACGTGGTGACAGACAAAGAATGGGTGCCGCCACCACCAGCACCTGGGGATGTCATCATCAGCAGCTCTGAGGAGGAGGAGGAGGATGCGCTTGTGGGCCTTGCAAGGAGGCGCATCATTGCAAGCATTGGCAGCAGTAGGCAGGTCCCACAGTCTGCTGGTGTCTCAGGCTCAGCAGCAGCAGCAGCAGCATCTGCCAGTACCACCACCAGCCGCACCCAAGCCCCCCCCCCCCAACCACCACAGGGAGACAGGCAGCAGCGGCTCCAGGCCGTAGGGGGTTGTTTTTGTCACCAATCTGGCGATTTTTCACCATGCCCACAGTGTACAGCAAGTACGCCACTTGCAACCACTGTCAGCGGAAGTTGAGCAGAGGTGCAGACCCCTTAAAGTTCAGCACCAGCTCGCTCATCAACCACCTTGCTGCGAAACATTTCCACCAGCATGAGGAGTTCCAGAGGCTGAAGGCATCTGGTGCTGGCAGTGGCACCACACCCATCACTGCACAGCCTTCAGCAGCAGCAGCAGCAACAGCAGCCACCCGCCCTCCTGCTCCTCCAGCAGCACCAGCAGGAGTGCGGAAACGCACTGCTCCTCCCCCCTCTGCAACTCCTGCCGCCGACACTGAGGCCTGTTCTGGCAGCCAGTCCTCAGTGGCCTCCTCTGCTGTGTCCGCTGATTCCCGTGCCAGCAAAAGGCCACGCCAGAGCCTTTTGAGCGAGTCCTTCCAGGGGGTGGTTAGGGCTCTGCCTCCCAGCAGCCGTCGCGTGCGTCAGCTGAACGGCTTGCTGGCATGGGCCATGTGCTCCCAACTCCTGCCGTACACGCTCGTGCAGGAGGGGAGCGACATGCGTGCGCTGCTTGCTTGTGCAGCCCCAGACTGGCAGCTCCCCAGCAGACACTTATTCGCCCGCAAGGCCATTCCTGCACTGCACCGCTTTGTGATGGCCAATGTGGAGTAAGGGCTGGAGCACGCGGTTGGTGAAAGGGTCCACGTCACCATGGACTCCTGGAGCAGCCGCTTCGGGACAGGCCGCTACCTGTCCTTCACTGTCCACTGGGTCAGCTTGGTGGAAGGGGGTGAGGATGGGAGAGCAGCAGCGGGCACAGCAGCAGCAGCAACACAGTGGGTGGTGCCACCCCGCAGGGTCAGGGGAACTGCAGCAGGTTCCTCCGATCCTCTGCCATCCTCCTGCACACCTGGACAAACCCCCCGCCTCAGCAGCAGCGTGAAGGCCCGCCACTGCCAAGCGCTGCTGCACTTGGTCAGCCTTGGGAAGACCAAACTGACGGCAACCCATGTGTTGGCCAAACTCCAGGAGCAGGAGAGGATTTGGCTGACCCCCAGAGGCCTCAGAGTCGGAGAGGTGGTGGCCGACAATGGGGCCAATCTGGTTGCCGCAATTGACAGGGGAAACCTGACCCACATCCCCTGTCTTGCCCACGTGCTGAACCTGGTGGTGCAGAAGTTCTTGCACACCTACCAGGGGATGGGCGAACTGCTGGAAATGGCAAGGAACGTTGTGCGTCACTTCCGGCGCTCGGCTGCAGCGTGTGCGAGCCTGGAAGACGTGCAAAAGGAGCTGGAGCTGCCACGCCATCGGCTGATCATTGACGTTCCAACTCGCTGGAACTCCACCCTGGCGATGTTGGAGCGTCTGGTTGAACAGAAGCACGCTGTCAACCAGTACCTTGCCCTGGCCACTGTTTCCGCCGCTCAGAGAAGGGACAAGACCAGCAACATCCCGTCCATCGTCCCCGATGATGACTGAAGGCACATGCAGCAGGTGTGCTTAGTGCTGGCTCCCTTTCTGCAGGCCACTAACATGGTGAGCAGGGACCATGCTATGGTCTGCGAGTGGGTGCCCCTGGTTTGTCTGCTGAACAGGGCCCTCGATGCTTTGCTGGAACAGGGAGCGGCAGCCTTGGACCAGCAGGAGCAGCATGCAGCTGCACAGTCCACCTCTGAGGGGGTGGGGGAGGAGGACTTGGTGGAGGTCCCTGACCTTGAGCTGATGAGGGGGATCAGCACAGTGCAGCTGAGTTGGTGCGGGGGTGGAGAGAGGATGAGGCTGAGGAGGGAGAGGAGGAGGATGAGGACAGCACTGCCGCCGATGTGCCAGCACACGTGGCCCGCCTCTTCCCAATGGCAGCGCACATGCTGACGTGCCTGCGCAGGGACCCCAGGGTGATCCAGATGAAGCAGAGGGAGGACATCTGGATCAGCATGATGTTGGACCCACGCCTCAAGGGGAAGTTGAGCCAGTTCCTGCCGCCTGCAGGAGGAGACCCAGCGCAACAAATAAGGAGCTTGCAGCAGGCCCTTGTTGAGCGCTTGGAGGAAGCCTTCCCCCAGCCTTCCACCCCCACTGTCCAGCAGCCAGCACAGAGGCAGCAGCAGGTGCCTGCATCCAGCAGCAAGCGCCCCACAGACCTGCTGTCTCTCAGCAACGAGCTCTACAGGACTGTAGAGGCTCCGGCAGCAGTGACTAGAGAGGAGGTGCATGCAGCAGCATCCTCCTCCGTTCACAGCCAGCGCCTGACCCGCATGGTGGCTGACTACATGGGGTCCTACAGCGGGCTTGACAGCGATGCCCCTGTTGATCCCATGGAGTATTGGGTCAAGCGCCTGGAGATCTGGAGCGAGCTGGCGCAGTACGCCCTGGAAGTGCTGTCCTGCCCCCCTTCCAGCGTGCTGTCCGAGCGCTGCTTCAGTGCAGCTGGTGGCGTGGTCACCGAGAAACGCTCACGTCTGTCTCACAAGTCTGTGGACAGACTGACGTTTCTCAAGATGAACCAGGCGTGGGTGGAAGGCGAGTTCCTGGCCCCTGTTGTCGGCGAGAGGGGGACATGCAGAGGCGTATCTACAGACGTGCAGGCGTGGCTAATGCCTGGGGCGCCGCCTCCTTCCAGCTACTAGGGGGGCGCAGTTCCCTCTTCCTCCTCCCTGTGCTGTGAATGCTCGCTTCTGCCCTCCACTCACGCTGTGTAAATAAAGAGGGGGCAGAGCACATTACAGCTTCCCTCCCCCTTCCCTTCATCTGTATCAGTGACGGCATTAGCTCAGGTCCTGCAGCCATCAACCCTGCCCGAGCAGCACGGAAGATCAGTGATGGCTGCTCAGGGCTTCTCTGCAGGGCAATCCTGCAGGGCTTCTCTGCTGGGCAATCCTGCAGCTCCGTATTGCCCTCAGCTGCTGGGGATAGTAACATATCAGCAGTCATTTCCCCACCACACGGATAACACAGAAGGTCCGTGACATGCAGATCGACATCTCTCCCCCTCCACAGCAGTTGCTCTACAATCGCCTGGCTGGTCTTCCTGCTTCTCTGAACAGACCCAGCCGGTGGATTACAGAGTGGCTGCAGGAAGGGGAGAGATGCAGATCTGCTGGTCACTGAACTTCTGTGCTACACGTGGTGGGGCAATGAGTGCTGAAACACTGTGAGTACCCACCCCACCCTAGCCAGATTCTGCCATGCATCCACCTCACCCAGATTCTGTCATCCATCCATCCATCCACCTCAGCCAGATTCTGCCATCCATCCATCCACCCCAGCCAGATGCTGCCATCCATCATCCATCCATGCACCCCAGCCAGATTCTGCCATGCATCCACCTCACCCAGATTCTGTCATTCATCCATCCATCCATCCACCCCAGCCAGATTCTGCCATCCATCCATTCACCCCAGCCAGATTCTGCCATGCATCCACCTCACCCAGATTCTGTCATCCATCCATCCATCCACCCCAGCCAGATTCTGCCATCCATCCATCCACCCCAGCCAGATGCTGCCATCCATCATCCATCCATGCACCAAAGCCAGATTCTGTCATCCATCCATCCAGGGGCGGACATACGGCCGTGCAGGCCGTGCAAGCGCACAGGGGCCCCTCAAGCTCCGTTTTTGAGGGGGCCATTAGGTATTGCAAGCGTTTTTTTTTTTTTTTTGTTTTTAAGTTTTTTTTATCCCCGGGGGGCCCGACTCTTATCACTCCCTCACCTCGGCGGGCCCCCCTCTTGTTATGCGCGGCGCCGAGCGGGAGATACAGCTATAGTCTCCGGGCTGCTGCAGCAGACACTAGAGCTCCAGCCGCCTGGTCCACTCCTGTCTCCTCCTCAGCAATACCGCTCTGCACTACTTCCTGATTCAGTGCGTGCAGAGTGGTATTGCTGAGGAGGAGACAGGAGTGGACAGGCGGCTGGAGCTCTAGTGTCTGCTTCAGCCCGGAAACTATAGCTGTATCTCCCGCTCGGCGCCGCGCATAACAGGAGGGGGGCCCGCCGAGGTGAGGGAGTGATCGGGCCCTCCTCCCAGACTCGGCAAATAGTCCACCCACCCTCCTGACCAGGTAATCTTATCTTTCACCCTCCCAGACCGACCAGCCCGCCCCCCAGGTAATCCTACAGCCCCCCCCCAGGTAATCCTACAGGCCCCCCCCAGGTAATCCTACAGGCCCCCCAGGTAATCCTACAGGCCCCCCCCAGGTAATCCTACAGCCCCCCCAGGTAATCCTACAGCCCCCCCAGGTAATCCTACAGCCCGCCCCTCAGGTAATCCTACAGCCCGCCCCCAGGTAATCCTACAGCTTCCCCCCCCCAGGTAATCCTACAAGCCCCCCCAGGTAATTCTACAGCCCCCCCAGGTAATCCTAAAGCCCACCCAGACCCAGGTAATCCTATAGCCCACCCACCCAGACCCAGGTATTCCTACAGCCCACCCACCCAGACCCAGGTATTCCTACAGCCCGCCCACCCACCCACCCAGACCCAGGTATTCCTACAGCCCACCCACCCACCCAGACCCAGGTAATCCTACAGCCCACCCACCCACCCAGACCCAGGTAATCCTACAGCCCACCCACCCACCCAGACCCAGGTATTCCTACAGCCCACCCACCCACCCAGACCCAGGTATTCCTACAGCCCACCCACCCACCCAGACCCAGGTATTCCTACAGCCCACCCACCCACCCAGACCCAGGTATTCCTACAGCCCACCCACCCACCCAGACCCAGGTATTCCTACAGCCCACCCACCCACCCAGACCCAGGTATTCCTACAGCCCACCCACCCACCCAGACCCAGGTATTCCTACAGCCCACCCACCCACCCAGACCCAGGTATTCCTACAGCCCACCCACCCACCCAGACCCAGGTATTCCTACAGCCCACCCATCCACCCAGACCCAGGGATTCCTATAGCCCACCCACCCAGACCCAGGTAATCCTATAGCCCGCCCACCCACCCAGACCCAGGTAATCCTATAGCCCACCCACCCAGACCCAGGTAATCCTATAGACCCAGGTAATCCTCCACCCACCCAGACCCAGGTAATCCTCCACCCACCCAGACCCAGGTAATCCTCCATCCCACCCACCCAGACCCAGGTAATCCTACAGCCCACCCAGACCCAGGTAATCCTATAGCCCACCCACCCAGACCCAGGTAATCCTACAGCCCACCCACCCACCCAGACCCAGGTAATCCTACAGCCCACCTGTGACGAATATTACGAAAGTCGTGCGCGTAAGCGCCATCGACTTTCGCATGGTCGTGCACAGTTCCTGTCAGTCTTGGGTAAATGCACAATAGATGTCAATTTCCCTCTCTCTTACTGAGTACAGTAACCTCCCCCACATCCTGTGTCAGGAAAGAATTTCACAAGTAGCCAGACCACCTGGGGAGCAGCATTTGGTACATAGCTCATCTTTCCCCAAAAGGAAAACCAGCTCAAACTGGTTGAGATTCAAAATTTCCCTCCAAGCGTATAGCTTCACACAAAGGGAACGTTAACTTATTAATAATTCAAAATAGGTTTGTCACAGCAAGACCAAAATTACATTTCCTGATACCTAGGAAACAGGTCTATAATTCACATGAATTATCCTTCTCTAGCTATCAGGAATCAATTGAGAAACCGCTTTATCCGGCATGCGTAGAGCAAATTCGTTAGACTAGGCGTGTATAGTCTCATTTAATACAGAGTCGCATGCTGCTTATGAATATGGTCTCGGATCTGCGATGCACCCATCTGGGGCGGAATTACACAAATTATTAATAATTGGTACATTCCTTGCTCCAAGTCTGTGGGTGGTAACCTGACTTGCCAGGAGGTAACCCTGCCTCCAACACACCTACTTTCCAGGTAGTGACCGCCCCAAAACTCTGGTCAGTAAAAAGCGTTTGCAAGGAACTCCACCCAGTTCTTCAATTTACATCGACTAGGGAAGTCCAGACATGTGCTCACGGAAGAACCGGGCGCATGTTGTGTACAAAGGACTTTTAAGCTGAATGCCTACGTTTAAACTGGACTATTTTCTTCATGATTCAAATGGACTGCTCAGCTAACTAAGTAAGAACTTTCTGTTTTATTCCTTTTATTTTTAAGCTCTGTGTTTTATATGTTAATAGGTGTATATAACTGTATGTAATGCATTTGTGTTATTAAACGTTTAAAAATCGTTTAGCGGTTATGACCTGTTGCTGAACATACACAATCGTACCTATTCTCCTGAACTCGCTACCCTGTGTTTAATAGAAGTATACATTTATAACCCGTATGCGAGAACCCGGCCCAGACATAACGATCTGGCCCAGATTCTTGCATACTGCTAGGGGTTACTAAAGTGTTCTCGAAGTCCTAGTAAAATTACAGTAGCGGGCTGTGTAACTCGCTTGGTGGCAGATCTTTGAATTGTATATGTGTGTGGAGTGATTCGGTTGGTATCAGAACGCTCCCTTCGCGAGTCAGTTCATCAAATTGCGAATGCGGGTTACCCTTCGTGATGAACAAATGACCGTGTAAGAGGATTTCTGACGCTGATCGATTTACCCCACCCGCAGACCGGCTCGCGGTCTGTGACATTGGTTGGCAGCTTTTTGGGATTTGTGTATGTTCAGAACATCAACGGCAACGTTATTTGATTAACCTGCCAGAACAGATCAAAAATCTGTGGTCGATAACCGGTGCATTACCATTTATATAGACTAAACGTGTAGCACAGAGTTCCCCCCCCAATCTCTTTTGCTATCCTATCTTTTATTTGGCAAAAATGGCTGCAGCAAGATACAAGAAAATGTCAGTGGCAGACCTAGCAAACTTGTGTGAGGAAAAAGGCATTATGACGTATAGAAAAAAGAAAGCGCAATTGATTGACGACTTGTTGCGACTGAATACCCAGCCGGAGCAGATGCTGGGAGAGCACACTCCTGGTTCAGACGGTGCTGTAACTGGGGCAGAGGAAAGTGAGCGGTTGGAGCAAAGCAACCCACTTCCAGACCCAGAGGAAAACGGTACCGCGTCTGAACCGGTCGCTGTAACTGCTGAGGAGCATGGTGGCCGGCAGGAGCCCGCCCATGCCAACCTGTTCTGTGTTCCTGATGCTGGAATGCAACCTGGATTACAAAGGCTGTTGGAGACAAATCCTGAGCTGTACATGCAGATTGTCAGAGAAAATGCTGACCGTGCAGAACGCCAGCGCCAGGCGGAAATGGAAGCCTCAGAACGCCAGGCGGAACGGGAAGCGGACCGTGCAGAGCGCCGGTGGCTTGCTGAGAAAGAGGCGGCAGAGAGAGAATCCGCCCGCCGACACGATCTTGAAATGGCCAAACTGCGAGCGCAAGGCCAAAATCCCTCGCAAAGTGCTCCGGAACCCCGGCCCACAGCAGGCCCGTTTGGGACTCCAAAATTTAAGTTCCCAGAAATGGAGAAGGGAACCGACCCGGACACTTATTTACACTCATTTGAAAAGACTTGCCGTCAGCATCATCTGCCCCAGGAGCAGTGGGCGAGATATCTGACACCCAACTTGCGGGACAAAGCGCTTGAGGCGTTTGTGGACTTACCCGCTGAGAAAGACAATGACTATGAGGCGATAAAAGCTGCAATTATCGCCAAATACCAGTTGACCCCAGAGGTCTATCGCAAAAAGTTTCGCTCCCTGCAGAAAGGCCACACCGACTCTTACACCGACCTGGAGAGTCGCCTGCTGACTGTGTTCAGGCAGTGGTCACGGGGCCTCAAAAAAGACTCTCACCAAGGTCTGGAGGACCTCATCGTACAGGAGCAGTTGCTGAACTGCTGCACTCCAGATGTCCGGCAGTTTGTCTTGGAGCGGAAGCCGGACTCCGCCAAAACTGCCGCAGAACTTGCAGACACTTTTGTGGCCACCCGTGTGCCGGACAGCCGCAAACCTCCAGCCCAGAGCTGGAGAGGGGGGAGACCTATGCAACCCAGCTCTCCTCCCCCTGCTAACCGTGGGAATCGGGTCCCACAGCCACAGAGGCCGGATGCTGCACCTGCAACTCATCCGCCTGATGCCACATATGTTCCGAAGTGTTACCACTGTGGACAGAGAGGACACCTCAAGTCTGCCTGCCCCGAGGTGAGGACGCCGTCTCCAGAGCCTAGCGCAGAAGTGGCTAGCGCATCCTCTACTGCACACGCCTACCTCGTCATGGGAGCAGCAAATCCTCGACTTTCCGGAAATCATCAAGTCGTGGAAGTTAACGACCAGATCGCTGTTGGTTTCCGTGACACAGGCGCAGAGCTTACCTTGGTTCGCTCTCATCTTGTAGCCAGGGAGAATTTCCTGCCTAATGAGCGTGTCACACTTTTGGGAGTTGGTGGCGCACACGCACGCATCGCCAAAGCTCGTGTTGTTCTCGATTGGGGAAGGGGCCGCCAGTCAAAAGTTGTGGGGGTGACAGATGACATCCCAGTGCCTGTGCTGTTGGGCACCGATCTTGGCACCCTACGATCCTTTTATGAACCTGTGATCAACACCCCGGATTGCCAGTCTGGACCCACTCAGGTACTGTACAAGCTTGGGGTGGGACAGAGGGAGGCAGCCAGGGTAATGGTACCTAGCCCTCCTAGGGAAGGAGGGAAGGAAGCGGTACCTGTTTCTAATGGACAGCTGTCCAGTCACGGTTTGTCTAACTCTAAACCTGTCACTGTTGTTCCAGATACCTGTGTACATGTGAAAAATGAACGTAACTGTGATGTTAATGTTGTACCAGATGTTGCTAATAGCTTTCATGCTGAATCTCACAGTGCTAAAAATGATGTATGTTCAAATGTGACAGTCTCTAATCTAAGAGGTAACAGTCTTGTTTTGCCTGGGTCATATCCGTCCAGGGCAGTGGAAGCAGGCCAGGTGTCAGAGCAGGCAGCTGGGGGCCTAGACCTCCCCTCCTGCTATGACAGCCAGAGTGCTCCACCATTGTCTGCTGTTAACAAACAGCTGGTGGAGACAGGCCGTTCCTTCCCTGTCTCACCCTTGCATGTCTTCCCCTTGCAGAAGCAACCCAGTGCAAAACTGCCCACAGGTCCACCCTCTATCCTTCCTGGAGAAGGGGCAAGCCTCGCCACCCAGGTAAAGGCTAATTCGTTTTTTAAAATGTACTCTAATGTCCACCTAGGTTGTGCTGACCAAAATGTTGTGCCAAGGTGTAGTCAGTTAGAGCAGGGGTATGCCACGCTGCTTCCAGATTCGCAGGCTGACACCCGAGAGTCAGGAAGTGACCCGGATGTCAGCCAGCGACTCTCTCCCTTACAGGAAGCGCTACGCAAACCCAGCCAGGCCTTTAGCGGTAAGCCTGTTGGTGTGCATCGCACCGTCTGCAAAGCGGACACTGGGACACACCGGACCATGAGGCCTTATGCTTCTGGTGAGTTGTCTAACGGGCAGTCAGATAAGAAGTCGAGAACCCGTTCAGTAGCTAAGCGCCGCGTAGAGCGGGTCATGCAGACCCACTCTGTGCGTCCGTCTGGTAGGGGAGAGATGTGACGAATATTACGAAAGTCGTGCGCGTAAGCGCCATCGACTTTCGCATGGTCGTGCACAGTTCCTGTCAGTCTTGGGTAAATGCACAATAGATGTCAATTTCCCTCTCTCTTACTGAGTACAGTAACCTCCCCCACATCCTGTGTCAGGAAAGAATTTCACAAGTAGCCAGACCACCTGGGGAGCAGCATTTGGTACATAGCTCATCTTTCCCCAAAAGGAAAACCAGCTCAAACTGGTTGAGATTCAAAATTTCCCTCCAAGCGTATAGCTTCACACAAAGGGAACGTTAACTTATTAATAATTCAAAATAGGTTTGTCACAGCAAGACCAAAATTACATTTCCTGATACCTAGGAAACAGGTCTATAATTCACATGAATTATCCTTCTCTAGCTATCAGGAATCAATTGAGAAACCGCTTTATCCGGCATGCGTAGAGCAAATTCGTTAGACTAGGCGTGTATAGTCTCATTTAATACAGAGTCGCATGCTGCTTATGAATATGGTCTCGGATCTGCGATGCACCCATCTGGGGCGGAATTACACAAATTATTAATAATTGGTACATTCCTTGCTCCAAGTCTGTGGGTGGTAACCTGACTTGCCAGGAGGTAACCCTGCCTCCAACACACCTACTTTCCAGGTAGTGACCGCCCCAAAACTCTGGTCAGTAAAAAGCGTTTGCAAGGAACTCCACCCAGTTCTTCAATTTACATCGACTAGGGAAGTCCAGACATGTGCTCACGGAAGAACCGGGCGCATGTTGTGTACAAAGGACTTTTAAGCTGAATGCCTACGTTTAAACTGGACTATTTTCTTCATGATTCAAATGGACTGCTCAGCTAACTAAGTAAGAACTTTCTGTTTTATTCCTTTTATTTTTAAGCTCTGTGTTTTATATGTTAATAGGTGTATATAACTGTATGTAATGCATTTGTGTTATTAAACGTTTAAAAATCGTTTAGCGGTTATGACCTGTTGCTGAACATACACAATCGTACCTATTCTCCTGAACTCGCTACCCTGTGTTTAATAGAAGTATACATTTATAACCCGTATGCGAGAACCCGGCCCAGACATAACGATCTGGCCCAGATTCTTGCATACTGCTAGGGGTTACTAAAGTGTTCTCGAAGTCCTAGTAAAATTACAGTAGCGGGCTGTGTAACTCGCTTGGTGGCAGATCTTTGAATTGTATATGTGTGTGGAGTGATTCGGTTGGTATCAGAACGCTCCCTTCGCGAGTCAGTTCATCAAATTGCGAATGCGGGTTACCCTTCGTGATGAACAAATGACCGTGTAAGAGGATTTCTGACGCTGATCGATTTACCCCACCCGCAGACCGGCTCGCGGTCTGTGACACCACCCACCCACCCAGATCCAGGTAATCCTACAGCCCACCCATCCAGATCCAGGTAATCCTACAGCCCACCCACCCAGACCCAGGTAATCCTACAGCCCACCCACCCATTCAGATAATCCTACAGCCCACCCACCCAGATAATCCTACAGTCCACCCACCCAGACCCAGGTAACCCTACAGCCCACCCACTCAGACCCAGGTAATCCTACAACCCGCCCAGACCCAGGTAATCCTACAGCCCACCCACCCAGACCCAGGTAATCTTTCAGCCCACCCTCACCGGTAATCTTTTAGCTCACCCACCCTCATGGGTAATCTTTTGCATCACAGATTATCTTTTAGCCCACCCACCCTCACAGGTAATATTTTAGCCCACCCACCCTCACAGGTAATTTTATTAGCCCACACACCCACCTACCCTCCCGACCAGATAATCTTTTAGCTCACCCACCCTCCCGACCAGGTAATCGTTTAGCCCACCCACCCACCTGCAGCACTTTACAGAGTACATCGTTATGTCGCTCACTGTCCTTTAGAGGAGCTCACACTACTCCTACCATAGTCATAGTTGAATGTCTTATGATATTATTATGTATTTATATAGCTCTGACATCTTCTGCAGCGTTTTACAGAGTACATAGTCACGACACTGACTGTGCTCAGAGGAGCTCACTATCTAATATCTTCTATATGTATAGTAAATAGCGCATCATTTTTTATTAGGAGACAGGGCTTTACTCAAAGTTCCCTGTTGATGTCAACTGCTGAATTAACTGCTGCTAAGTTCATGTATCCGTCATCGCACGTATGATTGCACGTATTTTCTGGGCATATCTGCCGACTTGATTGCACATATTTTCTGGGCATATCTGCCGACTTGATTGCACGTATTTTCTGGGCATATCTGCCGACAAGATTGCACATATTTTCTGGGCATATCTGCCGACATGATTGCACGTATTTTCTGGGCATATCTGCCGACATGATTGCACGTATTTTCTGGGCATATCTGCCGACATGATTGCACGTATTTTCTGGGCATATCTGCCAACATGATTGCACGTATTTTCTGGGCATATCTGCCGACATCATTGCACGTATTTTCTGGGCATATCTGCCGACATCATTGCACGTATTTTCTGGGCATATCTGCCGACATCATTGCACGTATTTTCTGGGCATATCTGCCGACATGATTGAATGTATTTTCTGGGCAAATCTGCCGACATGATTGAATGTATTTTCTGGGCAAATCTGCTCACTTTATGTGTATTTTCTTGAGAAAACCTGCACAATTATGTGAATTTTCTGGGGAAAGGGTCACCAAAACATGGGCCCACTGTCTTTGCGTTGCACTTTTCAAGGGAACCTGAGGTTAGAATAATATTGAGGCTGCCATATTTCTCTCCTTTTAAGCAATACCAGTTGCCTGGTTGCCGTGCTGGTCCTCTGCCTCTTATTCTTTCAACCATAGACCCTGAACAAGCATGCAGCAGGTCAGGGGTTTCTGACAATATTGTCAGAACTGAGAAGATTAAGCTGCATGCTTGTTGCTGGTGTAATTCAGTTTATTACTGCAGCCAAATAGATCAGCAGGGCCGCCAGGCAACTAGTATTGTTTAAAAGGAAATAAATATGGCAGCCTCCATATCACTCTCACCCCGGGATCACTTTAAATTACAGTTAGCTCCGCCCTTATCCGGTCATTGCCAAGCCCATTGTCTTGCCGCGGCGCTACGCGCCGCAGGTTCTATCCATACCCGTTTTTTGCCGCAGGTTATAGCCACGCCCATATTTTGCCGGTCAGGGGGGCCCACAATTGATATTTTGCACAGGGGCCCACTGCTGGCTGTGTCCGCCACTGCATCCATCCATCCACCCCAGCCAGATTCTGCCATCCATCCATTCACCCCAGCCAGATTCTGCCATCCATCCATCTATCCACCCCAGCCAGATTCTGTCATCCATCCATCCATCCACCCCAGCAGGGGAGGACTGGCCCAGGGGGACGGGGGGCAATTGCCCCCCGGGCTGCCCGAATCTTAAGTAATTAGGGCTGGCCGCTGCTATACGCAGCGGCCGCAGACATACCACAGGTGACAGGTTCGCAGTGGGGATCGCAACCTCGCGCGATATTTCCCGGCAAGTTGAAGTATCCAATCAAAGAAGGGGCTGAGGCGGCCGGCCGTGGTGTGCCCTTGTGCGTGGCTGCGCCTGCGGTGGATGTGAGCGGCACAAGGACACAAATAGCTTAGGTCCTCTCCGGCCAGGTGGGTTGAAACTGCTTGACTCCGCACCCCCCCTGGAGCCATTGCCGCCCGCAACGTGCTGCTGTGCCTGCGGTGTCATCGGAGTGAGCTGTCTCACTCTTCAGCTTTCTGTGCTGGGGGGGCTGGGGGCCTGGAGCTGTGGCTACGAGTGGCTGGCTGGAGGAGTCGGACACAGTCCTCCCCTGTGCTGCTGTGCCTGAGGTGTCGTCGGAGTGAGCTGTCTCACTCTTCAGCTTTCTGTGCTGGGGGGGCTGGGGGCCTGGAGCTGTGGCTACGAGTGGCTGGCTGGAGGAGTCGGACACAGTCCTCCCCTGTGCTGCTGTGCCTGAGGTGTCGTCGGAGTGAGCTGTCTCACTCTTCAGCTTTCTGTGCTGGGGGGGCTGGGGGCCTGGAGCTGTGGCTACGAGTGGCTGGCTGGCTGGAGGAGTCGGACACAGTCCTCCCCTGTGCTGCTGTGCCTGAGGTGTCGTGGGAGTGAGCTGTCTCACTCTTCAGCTTTCTGTGCTGGGGGGGCTGGGGGCCTGGAGCTGCGGCTACGAGTGGCTGGCTGGCTGTCCTGGCTGGAGGAGTCGGACACTCTTGGGGCTGGGAGTTGGAGATGCCACCTATAGCTGCTTGCTGCTGTGGAGGAGGAGGAGGTGTAGGACTGAGGAGACAGGAGGATAGAGGAGGTCGGGTCCAGGTTGCCAGAGGAGAAGGTGTTTTTTATAAATTTTGTTTCTGTACTTCTTCTCCCTTCTTGTCACTGAGTTACTCACACTTTGCTGCCTGCCTGCTACTGCTGTCAAATTCAATTCTCTGCCCAGGCCAGTGCCCTCTGAGTTTTTTTTTGTGTGATAATCATCCCCATTCTGACCCTGGCCTGAGGGGAAATGTTTTTTCTTCTTGTGGTGTGATTGACGGCAGGGGAGGGGGGAGGCAGGCAGTTAGGCACTGTCAAACAGGTAGTTGGAGGGGGGGGGGGAGTAGGTGTCAGACAAGTAGTTTGTATGGTGGGTGGGCAGGAGTGGGGTTAGGCATCACCAGGTAGGTAGGTTTGTGTGTGTGTGTGTGTGTGTGTGGGGGGGGGGGGGTTGTTTAAAGGAGTTATCAGGCATTTTTAATGAAATAAATGCTACTTACCCGGGGCTTCCTCCAGCCCCACGCTCCCAGCATGTCCCTCGCCGCAGCTCTGCAGTCAGCCATTCGCTGCCGCTGCCTCCCAGTCCTTGGCGATAGCACCAGTCCCACCTGGATGTCGGCCTGTACTGCGCCTGTGCGAGCAGCACTGTCAATCACCGCCACTTGGACCGGAGTGTACTGCGCAGGCGCAGTAGTTCTGCGTCTGCAGAGTACGCTCTGGTCCATGTGGCGGTGATTGACAGCGCC
The DNA here is from genome assembly GCF_040937935.1 of Hyperolius riggenbachi. Classification (NCBI taxonomy): domain Eukaryota; kingdom Metazoa; phylum Chordata; class Amphibia; order Anura; family Hyperoliidae; genus Hyperolius; species Hyperolius riggenbachi. The sequence continues at coordinate 351,489,437 of NC_090650.1, forward strand.
GCTTGCACAGGCGCAGTTGGCCTGACGTCATCGCCGGGGGCTGGGAGGCAGCGGCAGTGAACAGCTGACTGCAGAGCTGCGGCAAGGGACATGCTGGGAGCTTGGGGCTGGACGAGCCCTGGGTAAGTAGCACTTATTTTCATTAAAAAAAAAAGCCTGATAACTCCTTTAAGGTTAGGCATCAGACACAGACAGGTAGATTGTGCGGAGAAATGGGGTTAGGCATCAGGTACATAGTGTGTGTGTGTGTGTGGCTGGGGCTGTTAGTCATCACAATTTGAAGATTTGCACACAAGAAAGATATGGCTTTGGGCTGGGGATGCCGTGAAACGGGCCTCTAGTTTGTGTTGTCCCCCCAGGCCAAAAGGTCCCAGTCCTCCCCTGCACCCCAGCCAGATTCTGCCATCCATCAATCCATCCATCCATCCACCCCAGCCAGATTCTGCCATCCATCCATCCACCCCAGCCAGATTCTGTCATCTATCCATCCATCCACCCCAGCCAGATTCTGCCATCCATCCATTCACCCCAGCCAGATTCTGCCATCCATCCATCCATCCATCCAGCCATCCACCCCAGCCATATTCTGCCATCCATCCATCCATCCATCCACCCCAGCCAGATTCTGCCATCCATCCATCCACCCCAGCCAGATTCTGCCATCCATCCATCCACCCCAGCCAGATTCTGCCATCCATCCATCCATCCATCCATCCACCCACACAAGCCAGATTCTGCCATCCATCCATCCACCCCAGCCAGATTCTGCCATCCATCCATCCATCCATCCATCCATCCATCCACCCACACAAGCCAGATTCTGCCATCCATCCATCCACTCCAGCCAGATTCTGCCATCCATCCATTCACCCCAGCCAGATGCTGCCATCCATCATCCATCCATGCACCCCAGCCAGATGCTGCCACCCACCCCAGCCAGATGCTGCCACCCACCCCAGCGAACAGCCAGATGCTGCCACCCACCCCAGCCAGATGCTGCCAGCAAGCAGCCAGATGCTGCAACCCACCCAGCAAGCAGCCAGATGCTGCCCCCCACCCACCTCAGCATGCAGCCAGACTATTTAATTTTGAGGCACATGGCTACTTAAATCTAAAATATAGGGGACCATGGCTATTCAATTTATGTTACAGGGACACTTTAAACTAGCAATTGGGGGGGGGGGCGCAAATTTAGTGTTTGCCATAGGCGCCATATTACTCAGATACGCCCCTGGGGACATGAACTGGCTGCCGGAAGAACCATCGTTAATGTGCCTTACCACCCTTTACCACCTCCTGGCTCCTGCTCACTAAGCCAGCCTGGTTCACTTTGACTATTACGTCGCCTGCAGCCACACATTTTACATCTACAGTGGGCAGCTGTGTACTGCCCTTCTGCTGTCTGTCTGTGTTTCCCACTGCCAGGGTACACAGATTTTACCTTCTGCTGCCACTCTGCCACCAGCTATTACGTCAAACAATAGCTATATCTATGTAATTTGCTGTAAAAAAAATAAAAAAATGTAAACCATTAAAAAAACAACAACAATTTTTAATTTTTCTGAGGTGCCCGGGTTGAAAACTGTGTTGTCCCAGTTGTGTATTGGACACGATGTGGGCTTCACGACCGCTGTCTGGGACCTCCTGCTGTGTTTATTTACAGCCCTGGTATCAACGCTAGGTACCAGAGCTATTATGTCACGCTGCCTACCTACCTGCTGCCACACTCACACTACTCCTCCATTCCTCCTGCTGCTGCTGCTGTCTGTCTGTGTTTCCCACTGCCAGGGTACACAGATTTTACCTTCTGCTGCCACTCTGCCACCAGCTATTACGTCAAACAATAGCTGCCCCTGCTGCCTGTATTTACCTTTAAAAAAAAAAAAGGTTTAATTTTTCTGAGGTGCCCGGGTTGAAAACTGTGTTGTCCCAGTTGTGTATTGGACACGATGTGGGCTCCACGACCGCTGTCTGGGACCTCCTGTTGTGTTTATTTACACCCTGGTATCACCGCTAGGTACCAGGGCTATTATGTCACGCTGCCTGCCTGCTGCCACACTCACACTACTCCTCCATTCCTCCTGCTGCTGCTGCTGTCTGTCTGTGTTTCCCACTGCCAGGGTACACAGATCAGATGTACCTTCCGCTGCCAGTCTGCCACCAGCTATTACGTCAAACAATAGCTGCTCACATTACTCCTCCATTCCTCCTGCTGCTGCTGCTGTCTGTCTGTGTTTCCCACTGCCAGGGTACACAGATTTACCCTCCGCTGCCACTCTGCCACCAGCTATTACGTCAAACAATAGCTATATCTGTGTAATTTGTTGTAAAAACCAGGGCTATTATGTCACGCTGCCTGCCTCATTGACTGCCTGCTGCCACACACTCCTCCTCCTCCTCCTGCTGCTGGATTTACCTCCTGCTGTCTGTGTGTTTCCCACTGCCAGGGAGCACATACAATGGCACTTCCAACATGCGTGCGCCACCAGCTATTTATTACGCTCAAAAATAGCTGCATTTCTTTAAAAAAAAAAATATAAAAGAGAAATAAGTGAAGAAGAAGAAGACGATTTAGAAAAAGAAGAAGATATAGAATAAGAAGAAGAAGGAGAAGAAGAAGAAGGAGAAGAAGAAGAAGATATAGAAAAAGAAGATATAGAAGAAGAAGATGAAGATGAAGAAGAAGAAGATGAAGAAGATGAAGAAGAAAATGAAGAAGAAGATGAAGAAGATGATGAAGAAGAAGAAGATGAAGATGAAGAAGATGAAGAAGATGAAGAAGAAGAAGATGAAGAAGAAGATGAAGAAGAAGATGAAGAAGATGAAGATGATGAAGAAGAAGAAGATGAAGAAGAAGAAGAAGAAGATGAAGAAGAAGATGATGAAGAAGAAGATGAAGAAGAAAAAGACGATATAGAAGAAGAAAAAGATATAGAAGAAGAAGAAGATATAGAAGAAGATGTAGAAGAAGAAGATGAAGAAGAAGATATAGAAGATAAAGAAGAAGAAGAAGAAGTATATACAGTACTGAACAAAATTTTGGACACAACTTCTCTTTCCACTTTTTTTTTTTTTTAAAGGAACATCCCCACATAATCACTTGCTGTTGTTACTTGGAAAAAAAGATGTTTCTTGCATCATTCACCCTCAAAACAAGTGTTGGAAGCTATTTAAGGCCAATTCGAATAGTCAGCTCGAATAATGAGCTCGAATACCGACTCGAATAGTGAGGTCGAAGTCCGAGGTCGAATCGAATAGTAAAAAATATTCGACTCGAATATTCGACCGAATTCGAATAATTTACTATTCGAATTCGACCAAACTCGAATTATAAAAAGGGGTATCCGAGCACCACTACCAGCGATCATAGTCAGTAAGAATTTCCTGCTTCTGGCAGGGCTCCTAGATATTTCCAATTAATGCCTGGAGCATTGCCAGACAATATTACTGGTCAAACTTGTTTATTCTGTTTAATCAACCCTCATTAATGAGAAATATCAAGAATCATTAGTTTTGCTGCAGAGAGATAACATAGAACGTTCTCCAGTTACTTTATAATTCTTACATGTTGGATGCACTCATTTCTGGTGGGCCATACCCATAAAATGGCTGCCTAGATCTGGATGGATTCTGTACACATGAGAAATAACCAACTGAAGTCTTCTGGGGTGTTTCTCTGCTACTCAGTCCACCGCTTTGTGGACTGAGCAAGAGTTAGATACTTACCTCAGTACAGCAATGCTTCTGGATGATCCAAAGGCTTCTCCGATTCTCCTGCAGCCCTTTAATTCTCTCCAGGACCCTCTTCTTCTTCTCAGCAGCACTCCTGCCCGTGTATGAGCATGCACTGTGCAGGTGTACTGACGGCCTGTGCAAGCGCAGCAGCACAGAGTGCAAAAAGGCCATGCATCAGCGGCTCTCTGCTATTGCACAGCCATGGGCCGTCATTGAGCCTGTACAGTGTGGTTGGGCTCATACACAGATGGGAGCATGATAGGAGCACAACCAATGGAGCATGGAAACTTATGATCTATGTGTACAGATATGTGTGAAACTAACACTTTACTGAATGATATACATTTGCTTTCATGCATGTTTTTATATGTCTATTGCAACACGACCCACTGGCCATTGTATGAATAGAGGGTGTGGAAAACATATACAGGGCTGGATTTCTGGAAAGGCCACCAAGGCCAGGGCCTTGAGCATCTGCAGCTCAAGAGGGTACATGAACATAAAGGAGGGGCTGCTACATATGAAAGAAAAGGCTGCAAATGGGGAGCAACACATGAAAAGGAAAGCTGATGCTCAAGAGAGCTGAGCAGGAAAGAGAGGGTCTGCATTACAGGGATGATACACATGGAAGAGGGGACAGCACATGGAATAGGAGGGGCGCTGCTGCACTTGAAAGGGGAGCCCCAATATACATGGCCCAGGGGCGAAAAGAAAGTATAAATCCGTATATATATATATATATATATCTGATATATATATATATATCTGCAGGACTAGTGCAGGATAACTCAACACTAGCCTGCAATGCTCACAGCTTCCTGCTACCATTTCTGTATGTAGAGGATTGTGTGGCCTACTTCCCCTGCTAGGTGCCTGTCTATCTTTGTAGCTGGGATTGCACTGCCAGATTGTAGGCCATACTGTTGTAGAAAGGCTTGTAAGTTGTTTGTAGCTCAAATTAAAAGAAAAAAGTTCTAACCAGAGATAGGAGATTACTGTATATCCATGAGAACATACTGCTGCAGAGTGGAAGGCGGAAAATAAAGTTTCTGGTGCTGGAGGTGGGTGACAGGTGGCTGGTGCTGCAGTTGGGAGGGAGGAGGAAGCAACTGGCTACCCGAGAGGGAGGGAGGGGGAAGGGGGAAGCATCTGGCTACCTAGGAGGGAGAAAGCATCAGCAACCTGGGAGAGAGGTGGGAAGCATCTGGCTACCTGAGAGGGAAGGAGTGGGAAAGCATCTGGCTACCTGGGAGGGAGGAGATTGGAATCTGGCTAGCTATGGGGGAGGGGGAAGCATCTGGCTACCTGTGAGGGAGGGAGAAAGGGGGAAAGCATCTGGCTTCTGGCTACCTGGGAGGGGTAGAGGCATCTGGCTACCTGGGAAGGAGGGAGGAAAACAGGGGGAAGCATCTGGCTACGTGGGAGGGAGGGAGAGAGGGGGAAAGCATCTGGCTTCTGGCTACCTGGGAGGGAGGGAGGGGTAGAGGCATCTGGCTACCTGGGAAGGAGGGAGGAAGACAGGGTGAAAGCATCTGGCTACCTGGGAGGGAGGGGTAGAGGCATCTGGATAGCTATGAGGATAGGAGGGAAGCATCTGGCTACCTTGAGGATGGGGGAAGGAGAGGCATCTGGCTAGCAATGGACAAGCTAACAATGGTCTTCTCCCAGCTACTGTATCAGTCCGCCCATATGGTTGTTCCTGAGCGGCTTCCAGAAGGCACTGACAAGCTTTGCTCTTTTCATAAGGGAGTTATTTAAACACAAGCAAATACGGGAGGAGGGATCCTTCTCTGTTTTAGTAATTCACAAGTTATGAATGGTCACAATGATGGCTGTGCTGTTGCGTTTCTGTGACTGGAGTTATCCTTTAACACAGAGTAGGCTTACAGGAGACAATACCTCAGAGCTTTGTTTGTTATCTCAGGACTCCACATTCCAGTATCCTCAGCTCTCCTGCAGCATTCCTATTATTTAGAGAGGGAAAAAATAACTAACTGTACAACTCAAATAAAATGGCTGATCTGGCATACTGTGTTATTTCAGAGTTGTGTAATCTCCGCACGTGTAAAATGCTGACCCAAACTTGTTTAAAACTGGGCAATCTAACCGTCACGTGCGCAACCATGTCGGTAACAGTCATGTTAGCAAAGGAACAACACACTCTCTACAAGAACAATGGCCATGTTTATTCTGCTTCAGATATTCTTCTTTCCAATAAAAGCTCTTATATTCAATTCAACATTCCTGGGGGGTGTTTTATTCCCATTATGAATGGAACATCCATTTTTTCTCCCTCTTCCTTTCTTTCCGATGAACATTTGGTTATCTAACCTTTCCATGTTCTTGGCTCACTGAACTGTCTTACTCCTACTACTTACCCTGCTTTCAATCTCTCCAAGCTGCTTGCCTTAATCCCAAACCTCGCAAAAACCGCCATGACGGAATCAATCGATCAGCCGGGGCCGTTTGATGTTATATAAAAGGTTGGTCTCGAGGCGTATAGATTGCAAGGCGATAGCTAAAGCTGCTTTGACACTGCCTCCGGGGCTTAATACAAATAGAAAAAAATGTAAAATCATTCTGATTCATCTTACAGTCGATCTTTGTAATTTTTTTTTCATTATTAAATTCCTCCCGTTCCCGTCCTTGTGTAACGCGACATCGTTATCATCAGCAGGTTAGACACAAACCCTTCAGCCTAAGTATTCTCTGAAAACATTGAAAATAGCTCAAGTCACCGAGCGCAGCCTATGTGATATTAAAGCTATACCCATTTAACCCAAATAAGCTGAAATTGAATCTCAACGTTGCCGGCAATAATGTTCAGAATGGCTTGACTGTTTTTTTCTTTAACCCCTCCGCTGCCGCAGGCTCACCGAGCCTCGGTGTCGTGCAAATGTCTTAACCAATGACGGGCTAAAAATAAAAAAAAGCAAGGAGGAAAGAGGTTATGCCTCGTAGCCGAGAAAATACATTCCAGTGAAAATAAATCAAGCATATGCACAGCTGAGGGGCGCTTTTCCAAAACCAAAAAGGCAGATGTAGCGAAGGATCAGGGCTTCTTTCAAGTGGAAGAAAAGCATTTCCCTATGAAAGCAGACAATCTATTTCCTGTTTCCAATTGTTGCTGAATTATTTATCCAGGTTTGTCTAGTGCTGATGCATTTGCATTACATACAACCCGGATTCAGAAAAAAAAAAAATCTGACTTGTACCTATTTTGATAAGAGGCAATATTTCCAGCAGGAGGTCGTCCAGAGATTTGTCTTTGCCACAACAGAATATAAAACAGTAGAGGGTAAAGCAGCAGGAGTTTAGCTTTTCTCTCTCTTTTGTTTTTGTCATTTCTATTTCTTTCAGTGATTTTCTTAGCCAAATAAAAAATTACTCAATGCAAAGGCCATTGGCCAATGCAATATTTCACATGCTACATTTACTATAAGCAAATTTATTTAGTGCTGACTTGCAGTGTACACAATATATACAGTAGTTGTATCACTAGCTGTCTCTCACAGGGGATCACAATCTAACCCTTACCATCAGAGCACGATCATCCACAAGGCGGACTAGGCAATTGCCTGGGGCACAGTGGGCATCAAGGGGGCCACCTGGCCTTTTTGTCTGACCCTCTTTACCTCAGCTTATGAATGGGGCCATAAAGGGGCCCTGAAGTTACTACCTTGCCTAGGGCCCCACTTAATTTGAATCCATCTCTGCTTACCATAGTCATACTGTATGTCCCTATCATAGTCTCAGCCCAATTTGGGTGAAGCCAGTTAACTTACCTATAGGTTTTTGGAATGTGGGAGGGAACTAGAGTCTTCGGAGGAAATCTAGACAAACAAGGGGATAACATACAAACTCCATGCAGATAGTGTCCTGTCTTGGAACCAAGGACCCGACTCTGCAAGGAGAGAGTGTTCTCTACTATGCTTCTGTGTGACTATGATAGCAAAGCTTAAAGGACACCTGAAGTAAAATTAAAACATTACGTAAGATGGTAGTTCTTATCCAAATTGTAGTGAAATCTCTAACATGCGCCCCAAAATTCTTACGTGGATCCTTGTCAAACTCTGTGCAGCCACACACCCATTGAAAAAAAGTGCCAAAGAAGTTTTTCAGCCAAGCTCACAGGTGGTTGTGGGGAGTGGTGATGTTACCACCAGCATATGTGCACCAATCAGTTCTTGTGACCATTTAAAGGAGAGGTTTCCTCATGAGGTACCTCAGGCCATGTGTAGACACCTATAACCCATCCACAAGATGGCGCCACATTCAGTGCCACAATTTACACAATAATTAAAAGTTAAACATTATTGTACTGGACTAGAGATATATTTATTTATTTATTTATTGTATTTATAAAGCGCCAACATATTACGCAGCGCTGGACATTAGTTTAGGTTACAGACAATATTTAGGGGTGACATACAGCAAAATGACAATACATGAATACAAGAAAAACCACAGTATGAGTACAAGGTAATGCTTAGTCACTGGATGGAGCATGGAGATTAGGCAAGTTAGGTACACTCAGATGCATAGCATGGGTTCACAGTAATGGAGGTGCATGATCAGGTAGGACACAAAAGGAGGAGGACTCTGCCCAAAGGCTTACAATCTAGAGGGAGAGGTAAGGACACGAAGGGTAGGGGACCAGAGTTCAGCTGTGGGGTTAGAGCACTTGTGAGGAGTAGTAGGCCAGAGTGAAAAGGTGAGTTTTGAGGGCTTTCTTGAAGATGTTGAAGGAGGGGGCTGCCCTAATGGGTGGAGGTAGGGAGTTCCATAATGTTGGAACAGCTCTTGAGAAGTCCTGGACTATTTAACCACTTCCCTACAACAAGTTATTTCCCCTTAAAAAAACAAAGCAATGTATTTTTGTTTAAATGCGGTTACTGGTCTCCCAGAATGCTCTGGGATGTGAAGTTTAGATGTCTAAACATCTGTATACAGAATCCAGAGACTAGTGGCATGGGACATCAAGGGGCGGCCTGCTAGTAGGGATGCTCGTTCAGATTCTGCGGAAATGCATTTCCGCATCGTAATTCGGAAATTGGTAATACAAGTGCGGTAGGTGGATTGCCGCGGAAATCGTGGACATTTTCACAGCAATTTCCGCTGACTTTAACATTGATTTTCTCAAAAACTAAAAGGTCTTTTTGAAAGATTCTTCTTCTTCTGTTGCTCTTCTGCTGAAAATTTGGTGTTTCTAGCACCTATGGGGGCTTTGCTATTAAACGCTAAAGTTGGCGGCCATTGACTGTAATGTAAAATGCTGAAAATCTGCATTACTGATATGCGGTATGCCGCTGACTTTAAAGGTTAATAGCAAAGCCCCCATAGGTGCTGGAAACACCACATTTTCCGGGTATGTTAAGCAGAGGAGTGGGACAAAGAGAAAAAAAAAATTCAAAAAGACCTTGTAGTTTTTGAGAAAATCGATACTAAATCGGCTAAAATTTCCACAAAAAAAATCTGCATCGGAATGCGGAAATCGGTAGCGGAAAGCGGAATTGGTAGTGGTAATCGGCAATGGCAGAAAGCAGATTTTCCACGGAAGCGAAAATTGCCATTTCCGACCATTCCTACCTGCTAGCATTCACATAATCTTCTGCTGGAGTTTCTGGTCAGTTCCAAGGCTGGATTTGTCCTTTTTATGCCCCTAGGCCAAGTACTCCCCTTTCTTGTGTTACGACATCCCTTCCATTCCATGTGCAGCCCTCTCTTCCATGTTTATCAGCCCTGCCCCTTTTTTTCATGAACAGCTCCCTTTATTATCAGTCTCCTTTTTCATGTGTTGCTCCCCATTTTAAACCTCCGCTTTCATATGTAGTAACCCCTCTTTCATGTCCAGGTGCCCCCTGGCCTGCTGCTGCCAAGGCCCGGGCCTTTGTGGCCTTTCCAGAAGATTGGCCCTAGTCCGTCCCAAAAACCAAAGAATCTTCTGTCAATTGCTGAAGCAGAAGTAGCCTCAGTCACAATAATCTCTGTAATACTAGGAAACCCCTGATTCTCAAAAGAATCCTGCACCATACTAAGCCTAACACTAACCCCGCCCCACTCGCCGCTACCTGGAAGTGCTTATTTGGTCTGCCAAAAAACTCCAACGCCTCTGCTTCTAAGTACCATGTGCCAAGATTGTAAAAATAAGCCCTGTGATCCCCAACATCACGCAGGGCCAGAGGGCTGGGGGGCCCTGATGCAGAGTGTGGCAATGGAAGTGGCAAACATTACCTGTCAGCTGAGCTAGCGACACGTTCTAATCACTCCTCTCTACAGCTGGAGATGATGGCAGGAGGGGGTGATGGGGAGATGGGGGGGGGGGGGGGCGAATTAAGGCAGCTTAATTTTACTAGGGCGCCAAAATGACCAGATGCGAATGTACGAATGTACCCCATAATTACCTGTTTCAGCGTCAAATGGTTAGTGCTGTAGAAATGCGTTCACTAAACTCCCTGAAAGATATCAGACATTAGTGTTAGATCCAGCCAAACAACATGTACTCCTAAAGTGAAATACAAACTTTTGCTGGATTGACTCTTTAATAATCCAGACAATGGAATTGAAGATGTGTTGAATACTGTAATAAAATCTATTGAGCGGCTAGGTGACAGTCGGTACATGGTTATCTTGAACATGTCTCATACATCTATAGCTTAATGCACATTCTGGAGTGAAAACTGTTGTGAGTATTGATTCTGGAGATTACTATGGCTTACTCATAATCGATAACATTTCTCTATATATTGAAAAACGTAATTATAATGAATTACTAAACTTAGAATACAGCTGCATGGCCGGGTCTCGCTGAAATGTCGATTTTACTGACGCAATTTAGAGGCAATATTGCTTTGCTTTCATCTCTCCTTCTAATATACAGAATATATTAATCTTTCAGCACAGCAGAGCATTGTTTATAGTTTTATTTAATGAAGTACACATGAGGCTGATAGAAAAGACAGCCAGACGTATTCAGTACAGCAGCAAACAAAGCTAAAAGAGGGTCAGAAGAATTGAAGCTAATGGCATCCAAGCAGACTTCAGCTGTCTTTGGTTTTATTTGTGAAGTCAAATGTGTCCACTTTGATCCTTATAAAACACGCTTATAAAGATACTTAGTAATATGCTCACTGTATTTGCAATTAATGGTCCTGATTCCTGAACTTCTTTAGAAAAGCTTTGCTTTAGAAAAGCAGACTTGCTTCAGGGCAGCACTGACGCATACACGTAAAAAGGCACCTAAAATAAAAAAAGCACAGGGGTTTGCTGCTAGTATAATATATCGGTAAACTTAGTGATATCCTACCACTGCAATTTACTGATATTTTACCATGGCTAAACCTAACTCCACTCTCACACAGAACCCTTCCCTGGTGGTATCTAACCCTAAAACCCTCACTGGTGGTGCCTAACCCTTGAACCCCCCTGGTGGTGCCTAACCCCAAGACCCCCTCTGGTGCTGCCTAAACCTTGAACCCCCCCTGGTGGTGTCTGACCCTAAGACCCCTCCCGGTGGTGCCTGAACCTAACCTCCCCTTGTGGTGCCTAACCCTAAATCCCCCTCCTAAAGCTAACCCACCCTCTTCTGCAAAGCCACGATATGCAGCTATGAAGGTAAATTTCGGCTAATCGGGTGGAGGCACCCGATTAGCGGCAAGATGGGGCAATTTCTGTAGACAGGCTTGCAGAAAAAAAATTGCCAATTGCCACTTCTTGCCGCTAATCGGGCGCAGAGATTTACCTTCATAGCCGCATATCGCGGTAATTCTAAAAGCCTCAATTTGCAGTAAAGAAGGTACAATTTGGCGACTGCTGTGAGCCTAAATTTCCCTATCATGCCGCAAAATGTGTCTTTTATTATAGGCGCCTATGGTGGCGTCGTTTTTACTGAAAGGGATCATGCACCCTTTTTCCTGCTTTGGGAATTGACTACTTACAGGCATAGGATCAAACTGGGCAACTGCCGGGGGCCCCAAGCTTCTTAGGGGTCCCACAAGTCTTAGGGACTGTAGAGGTCACACGTTTATTGTCAGAACATGATACTATAAAAGGCCCCTGTTCAAATTTTGGACATTTTAACTAAAACCATCCCTGCTTACAACCATAAAAGGTATTCACAACCATACATGTTGGCTTATTAAATTATTCTGTCGCTTGTGATGGCCAGGACTGCGTTGATGGACGCATGCCTCTGTGACATCAGCTGAAAATTGCAGTAGGTCCAGTATAGGCAAATTTAATAACATTTTTGATTCTCTAAACACATCTGCTTGTCTCTATACTTAGACATGATACTTATAACTGACAACCCAAACTGAACATGATGCTAATAATGGAGATCCATAAAATCGTCTTCAGAGAACCATGAGCTGCACTCTCAAGCAAGTATAGATAATTAAAACATCTTATCCTGCTAAAGCTACCCACAGACACTGGATTCTCACAATTTGTGAATCAATATATACAACTATTTGTATATGTCTCATGTGAAAATCTAGTGTCCAATGCAGTGGCGTAGCTAACAAGCCGTGGGCCCCAGTGCAAGTTTAGCACTGGGGCCCCCATGCATGCTATAGATAACAATTGCTACAACACACCAAAACCAATCAAGGACAACCACAGTGTCAGAAGTGCAAGAAGGGGATGTGAAACTGTGTGTTAATGCAGTGGCGTAGCTAAGGAGCTGTGGGCCCCGATGCAAGTTTTACAATGGGGCCCCCCAAGCACTCTATACATAACAATTGATATGGTGCACCAAAACCTGCCAATGGCAACTACAGTGTCAGAGGTGCAAGAAGGGGATGGGGAACAGTTTGTTAATGATTACCACTATTCAAAGTATCTATAGAAGTCATTATTATGAGCATAGGACCAATACAGAGCTAATACTGCAGTTGTGGGAGGGCCCTTCGGGGCCCCTCTGGCCCCAGGGCCCCGATGCGGTCGCTACCTCTGCACCCCCTATTGCTACGCCCCTGTGTTAATGATTTCTACTATTCAAATCAACTACAGTATAGAAGTAAATATTGTCAGCACAGGACCAGTAAAGAGCTAATACTGTGTTCAAGGGGTGGGCCTCTCAGGGCCCCTCTAGCCCAAGGGCCCCGATGCGGCCGCTACCTCTGCACCCCCTAGTTATGTTAATTCCCCTCCATCCCTCCCCTCGTCTGCCTATCACAGTGATCGGCTGTGATAAGCTTCAGCCTATCACAACGGATCGCTTCTGTGTCCCCCAGGGGGACAGCCATGTGACAGCCTTAGATCGCAGCGCTGTACAGCCTAATCGCTGCTGGGAGACTGAAGGCGGAACTCAGCTCCACCTACCAAGCAGAGATGCGCGCGCAGCGGCGCAGCAATCTCCTGCAAAAGCCAGCCCCAGGACTTTACGGCAATCGGTGTTAGGCGGTCCTGGGGCTGCCGCCGCTGTCACGTCCATCAGCGTGATGTGCTCCTTAGGTAATTAAAGCAGACCTGAACTCAGAACTGCTTCTCTGCTCTAAAAGATAAGCAACAGAATAATAACCTTTAAAGAAAAACATTTTTTTGTTACAGCTGATACAAATCCTGCAATAAATGTGCAGGTTCTTTACTTCCTGCTTTCATGGAAGTAGACATATTGTTAACATCCTCTGCTTTCAAATGAGCTTATCTGCCATGGCAGTCAGCTGACACAGCTGAGGGATCAAATTAGAACTTCTGATTTGACACAGATTAGGGGGAATCAGATAGGCTAAACTCTCTAAATACCTACAGGGTACATTTCTATATGTTTCTATCTGTCCTGTGTAAGAGTTCAGGTCCACTGAACTAAAGCTCATAAAGCTATTGTCCAAAAAGTTAAGCAAGAATCATTCCAAATGACATTAATTGACTGTTAGAGATGGCCCGAACGGTTCGCTGGCGAACGGTTCCAGGCAAACTTCCGGTAGTTCGCGTTCTCCATGTAAGGCGAACTTTCCCGGAAGTTCGGTTCGCCCCCATAGTGCACCATTAGAGTCAACTTTGACCCTCTACATCACAGTCAGCAGGCACATTGTAGCCAATCAGGCTACACTCTCTCCTGGAGCCACTCCCCCTTTATATAAGGCAGGCTCCACCGGCCATTACACTCACTTGTGTGCCTGCAATAGTGAGTGAAGGGACAGCTGCTGGCAGACTCTCATAGGGAAAGATTAGTTAGGCTCTTGTAGGCTTGTTAGCTTGCTCCTGGCTGATTCTTATTGCTAAAATAGCACCCCTCAACAGCTCTTTTGAGAGCTAATCTTGTTTTTGTGATAATTTTTTTTCTGTGTGTCCCATTGACACTTGTGTTGCATAGACAGCCATGCTAATTCATACTGTGTGTGCCACTGCCAGCCAGGCCCAGCACATTCAGTGACTACCTGTGTGTGTGAGAGGTGAACATTGTAATACCCAGTACTGCATATGCCTACTTGTTGTGTTCAGTGCACCCACCTCATCACTGCATATACCTACCTGTTGTGTTCAGTGAACCCACCTCATCACTGCATATACCTACCTGTTGTGTTCAGTGAACCCACCTCATCACTGCATATACCTACCTGTTTTGTTTAGTGCACCCACCTCATCACTGCATATACCTACCTGTTGTGTTCAGTGCACCCACCTCATCACTGCATATACCTACCTGTTGTGTTCAGTGAACCCACCTCATCACTGCATATACCTATCTGTTGTGTTCAGTGAACCCACCTCATTACTGCATATACCTACCTGTTGTGTTCAGTGAACACTGCATCACTGCATATACCTACCTATTGTGTTCAGTGAACCCACCTCATCACTGCATATATTATTTATTTATTGTATTTATAAAGCACCAACATATTACGCAGCCTGTTGTGTTCAGTGAACCCACCTCATCACTGCATATACCTACCTGTTGTGTTCAGTGCACCCACTTTATCACTGCATATACCTACCTGTTGTGTTCAGTGCACCCACCTCATCACTGCATATACCTACCTGTTGTGTTCAATGAACCCACCTCATCACTGCATATACCTACATGTTGTGTTCAATGAACCCACCTCATCACTGCATATACAGTAGAAGGACACAATCTGGGGAGATGCGGATGTTGTGGCCCAACAACTGGACACTGATGCGAAATGCATGCAGGCTCATGCGGCCGTTTGAGGAGGTGACCAACCTGGTGAGTCGCAGTGAAGGCACCATCAGACTTGCCCCCCATAACAGATTCTTGTTAAAGGATTTAAAGTTGATTCATTTCACATATACAGCAGGGCCTCGAAAGTCCTCCTGTATTGTTATTTTTGGTCACTACCTCGGGACGTGCATGCCATGCCTGCTGCCTTCCTTGGATGTGCGGGGGTGGTAGCCATTTCTTAGACTCCCGCTCCGGACAGGAATCGAACCAGGATTCCCCGGCCATTACCCGTGGTCACTCGCAATGGCAGACTTGCCCTCTATAAGATTCTCGTTGCAGGTACTGAACAGCAAGCAGAACAAGTATTTTAAAAAATAGATGTAAGCTTTAACAATGGTAGGGAAAGAACCATTGAAAGTTGATAAGGCAGTCAGACATTACCTGACATCACTGAGTGAGGAAGAGCAATCTTGCCATGGTGCGCACCAGTCCAGCACGGCCGTCACTACGCAAACAGCTGAATGCTGCATTCAGTGTTTTAGACCTAGTTCCCACTCACAATTCCCCCCACCCCCCGCTGAGTAACATATTGTTAACTGTTTCCATGCTCCAGCAGGGTATAGTGAACAGGATAGGTTCTGTGAAAAAAAACTCTTCATATCAAGCGCTGAGTCTACACATTAAGTAAACCAAGGGTCTTATCTATTTGCCATAAATACCTCAGAATCCTTGCAAGATCCCTTGTAATGAATACATTTGAATTACACTTCTATTTGCAAAAAATCTCTTTATCTCCTTCTGATTGTATGTTCTAACATTGGCAGTCAACAGGTATAATAAAGTCTGAAGAAGGCTTACAAGCTGAGATCTTACTGTACTAGAGCTTGTATTTTACAGACAGGAAGTTTTGAATCAGGATAATAATCCTGATTCAAAACTTCCTGTCTGTAAAATGCAAGCTCTAGTCTTCAGCAATGCTTAACTTCTAAGATAAGGAATTACACACACAGTGTTTCTCTCCCTTCTGCCTCTTCCCCCTCCCCTTGCTTGTAGGGTTGTCAGACACAGGCTGGGGGCTGGAATGATTTGTCTGTGATCTGTCCACACAGGGGCAGCTTGCTAGCAAGTAAGGAATAAAGCATGCCAGCAAACTAGACACATGCATCTGTAGATAACTTTTCTTCAATAATAGCACCATCATTTGTATAATCTGCTCTGCCTCTGAGTTCCGTTTGTGATGTTTACAGTATTTATCATTGCTCAACTAGTTAGCCTTCATTTTATCTACTGTATATTGATTTTGATCAATGAAATGGGTCCCATCAGCCAGCCATCATGCCCCCTATGTGCCTACCTAAAAATGTTTACCGTATAAGGTAATGCTTAGTTAATTGAAGCCATAATTTCTCATCTTGGTTTTGCCAAGGCTCTTGCTCATGCAGCTATGTCATTTGCAAATTAAATGACCCAGTTACTACAGTCAGGAATAACACTGACTCATCCACTATCAGGCTGATGTTTACTTCTGCATAAGACATACCATAATAACTTGTGCTAGCAAAACTGAAAAACAAATGAAAACACAATATGTGCTTTCACATGCTGAGCTGCTTGCTCATAAACCTGTAGGATAAACATTGCAATGTTCCACCCTCTGGTGCTTGGCTATAGTCTAGCCAAGTGGCCACTGCTCTGACATACAGCTTGGCGCCTACTGTAGCCAAACCCCAATGCCCAAAGTAACTCTCTGGCATTAAGCTATACTATAGCTAAGCGTCCAATTTCCGATCCCAACCACTAGAGCCGAATGGCACAGGACTATGCAGGACTCAGGGCCAGCCTTAGGTTTCACAGGGCCCTGTGCGAAACCTGATTTTTGTGCCCCCCCCTTTATCCTCTTCACGCATGCGCGCACACACACGCACAGGCCCATATGCAATTCACTTTTTCTCCTGAGATATCCCCTAGGACAGTGGTTCCCAACCTTCTTGACGTCGTGACACATCACGCCAAATGCTCAGATCTCCGTGACACATCACATATGTTTAATAGAAAAAACACTAGTAATAACCACGAATGGATGGAAAGAGTGCATTATCCTGAATATACTTAAAAATAAGCCACAGTGCGCCCCCCCCCCCCCCCAAAAAAAAAAAAAAAACCTTAAGACTCAGTATAGGTAGGTAGCCAGGTATAGGTGCCCCAGTATAGGATCTCATGTGTAGGTGCCCTTAATATAGGTTGCCAAGCATAGGTGCCCCCAGTATAGGAAGTCAGTTGAAGGTCTCCATTGCCCCCATAGGTATCCAGGTGTTGGTGCCTTCAGTAAAGGTAGCCAGCTATAGGTGCCCCCAGTATAGAAAATCAGGTGTAGGTGCCCTCTATATAGGTAACCAGCTATAGGCGCCCCCTTGGAAGCCGGCGTCTTGAGCGACCGCTCCAGTCGCTCAGGTCAAAGGCCGGCTATGGCAGAACTATACTATAGCTGAGCACCTACTTCCAGTCCCCCGTCGCTAGAGCAGAATGGCACTCAGCTATACTGTATCCGAGCACTGCTACTTGTAGTCCCTACACCGCATTGCCACCAGCTGGAGTCCAGCTATACTACAGCCAAATTCCAGTGCACTAATTACACTGAGTGCTGCCATAGCCACAAACTGCATTGCAGCCTATGGTGGGACCCAAATCACCGGGCCCCTTCCACCCATTTAACTGCTGTGGGGCTCAACTTAAAGAGAAACTTTGCTGAATATAGCTTAGTGAATAAAACTGTTTATTTTTAATAATACTGCTTTAAATAGTCTTTACTCAATATTTGTCTATTGTAAAATCTTTCCTCTCCCCAAATCTCCCCAATTTGTTCATTTTAATTTATTATAGTTGGCAAAATCTTCACTGCTGGTGGGGGCATCACTGCTGAATGTGTGTTTACTATTTGTCCAAAGTCAGTAGAATTAACACCTGGGCCCATGTGCAATTAACTTTTTGTCCTATGTTTTCTCCTAGATGATATTTTTAAATTTGTCAATAAAATGCTTTTTAAAGCACCAACAACAAATACTCAAAATACTACTTTTTGGTACTTTTTTCAATGGCAAAATTATGGTAAGTTATTTTAAATGGAAGAGTACAAATTATTTTCTAGGAGAAAACTCAGGAGAAAAAGCTAATTGCATATGGGCCCTGGTCTCCCAGAATGCTCTGCAAGAAAAATTCTGCATAGAAAACAGCCTAGTCTAAGCATTTCTGGGAGGGGGTGGCTACATACCAATACACAGCAAAATATAAATATAGGAAGGGTTTCTGATGCTGAAATCAGAGTAATTCAATAAGGGAAAGAGGTTGGAAAGTTTTTAAAGCAGCAGGGGCAGCCATACTATCCTGATGGGGGGGCATATAGAAGTAGAGATGGCTCGAACCTCCGAGTTTAGGTTTGCGAACTACCGCAAAAGTTCAGTTTGCGCGAACTTTCGCGAACCGCAATAGACTTCAATAGGGAGGCGAACTTTGAAAACTAGAAAAATGTATGCTGGCCACAAAAGTAATGGAAAAGATGTTTCAAGCGGTCTAACACCTGGAGGGGGGGGGGGGGTATGGCGGAGTGGGATACACGCAAAAAATCCGGATTGGACGCAAAGCAGCGTTTTAAGAGCAGAAATCGCACTGAATGCTAAATTGCAGGCCTAAAAGGATTTAAAACATCTTGCATGTGTATACATCAATCAGGGAGTGTAATTAGAGTACTGCTTCACACTGACACACCAAACTCACTGTGTAACGCACCGCAAACAGTTGTTTGCGTAGTGACTGCCAGGTGGACTGTGCACCATGGCCAGAGTGCAAGGCATGGCGGTTTTCAAGCCCATATGGTCGCCGGGCTGTGGTAGCTCAATGATAGAACAACAGTGATGGTCCAGCTGATCAAATTTGGTCTGTCCACAATGAAGCAATGACCTTATTTGTCCACAATGAAGCAACGACCTTATTATCTTTGGTGTGCCACCCCCCGGGGCACTCATATAGCCGGCGGTCATTACTTCATTGTGATACACAAGCACCTTCACAACGGCAAGGTAATGATCACAAAGGGGAATGGGCACATGTACATGCCTTTTGTTTTGTTGTTGCAGCTGCACTGCAGGCAGAAAAATTAGACAGGCATGTACACGCACCAGAAAAATTATTATTGCGGCCTTAAAAATTCAGGAATCCGCCTGGAGTCCTGGACCCTGTTGGTGGTGGCGGAGAAGGCAGTCAAGTGGCCTGCAGGCAGAGAAGCTGTGTGGGGAGCGACTTAGTCTTGGGGCAGGCAGCCAGTCACACGGCGTGCAGGCAGAGATGCTGTGTGTGGGGACTGACTTAGTCTTCGGGCGGGCAGTAGCCCTCCAGGATCCATGCCTCATTCATTTTGATATAGGTGAGGTACTGAACACTTTTGTGACTTAGGCAACTTCTCTTCTCAGTGACAATGCCTCCAGCTGCACTGAAGGTCTTTTGTGACAGGACACTTGAGGCAGGGCAAGACAGAAGTTGGATGGCAAATTGGGACAGCTCTGGCCACAGGTCAAGCCTGCGCACCCAGTAGTCCAAGGGTTCATCGCTGCTCACAGTGTCTACATCCACTTAAGGCCAGGTAGTCGGCTACCTGCCGGTCGAGGTGTTGGTGGAGGGTGGATCCAGAAGCGCTAAGGCGGGGCGTTGGACTAAAGAATGTCCGCATGTCCGACATCACCATGAGATCGCTGGAGCGTCCTGTCCTTGTCTGCGTGGATGGACATGGGAGGAGGAGGATTACTGGCAGTGGCACCTTTATTGCGTTGTGCTGTGACATCACCCTTAGATGCATTGTAAAGCATAGTTGCCAGCTTGTTCTGCATGTGCTGCATCCTTTCTGCCTTCTGGTGAGTTGGTAACATGTCTGGAACTCTGTGCCTATACCGAGAGTCTAGTAGCGTGGCCACCCAGTACAGCTCATTCCCCTTGAGTTTTTTTTATACCGGGGTCCCTCAACAGGCTGGACAACATGAAAGACGCCATCTGCACAAAGTTGGATGCAGACGTACTATCCATCTCCTCTTGCTCTTCCTCTGTGACATCAGGTAAGTCCTCCTCCTCCCCTCAGCCACGAACAATACCACGGGAACGTCGAGCAGCACAAGCCCCCCTGCGACGCCTCCTGCGGTTCAGCCACTGATCCACCTGTTTGTTAAGAGCAGCCAGGAGAGCTGCTCCAGTGTGACTCACTTTGAGGCAAGACATGTCTAATATGGCGTGACACCGTCGTACCTGGCATGCAGCATAGGCCTAGGGAGATGGGGCTGTGTAGCTGGAGAGGAGATCGCATCACCAGTAGAGTTGGACTGCCACTGAAGGAGGAAGAGGAGAAGGAGGGTGGCTTTTCTTTTGTGTGCTGCTTTTGCTCAGGTGCTCTTCCCATTGCAGTTTGTGCCTTTTCTCCATGTGCCTTCGTAAGGCACTTGTCCCTACGTGAGTTTTGACCTTTCCACATCTCAATTTTTGGAGACAGAGAGAACAGATGGCATTACACCGATCTGAGGCAGACACATTAAAAAATTTCCAAACCGCTGAGCCACCCTGGGGTGTTTGCACTATGGTGGCATCAGTAGCTGACGTTGAAGGGCATGTTGGCTGGCTGCACATAGGTGGCGATACATGGTGCCGGACACTGCCACTAGCTGTTTCTAACAACGAGCTCCCCCTGCTTCTTTCAGGAACTCGTCTCCTCCTACTCCTCTCTGACTCTCTAAACTGTCCCCTTGGTCATCTTGTCTATTAAGAAACCATGTGGGATCCGTATCATCATAATCATCCTGCCCAGCTTCGCTTGCCTCAGACACTTCCAAAACTGCACCAACAGCGGGTACTTCATCATCCTCCTCCTCACACGTTACGTCCATAGCGTCGCCGCCTAACTCAGACATATGAGGTGGTGTAACTTGCTTAGTGCCTTCACCTGATTGTAACAATAATGGCTGTGAATCAGTTAATTCCCCACCAATTAACTCCTGCAAAGTGTCAAGTGCAATGGATGTGGTGCTTGTAGTAGAACTGGTGGCTGCGGAAGATGAGGTGTTCTGTGTTAAATAGTCTACCACGTCCTGACAATCTTGTGAGTTGATGGGACGTGCCTTCTTCTGAGCACTGTACTTTGGTCCAGGGCTGCACGAAATCACATCAGTACGACCTCGCACAGACCTGCCGGGTGGCCTTCCTCTGGGTCTGCCTCTACCTCTGCCTGTTTTGTCCATTGTGTCCATATCGGGGGGAGGATGAAGTGAAACTTATGCACTGACTTGACTAATACAATGTGCAGTCACACAGGTGCAGTTAACAGGTATGCACGGAGTGGTATATCACACTGCGTGCACTCACGTAGGTATGTGGGTGCACTGAACACAACAGGTAGGTTTATGCAGTGATGAGGTGGGTGCACTGAAAACAACAGGTAGGTATATGCAGTGATGGGTATTACAATGTGCACCTGTCACACACAGACAGGTAGCGGATAGGCACAGTGACATTCAACTCACGTAGGTAGGTGGGTGCACTGTGAACAACAGGTAGGTAGGTATATCCAGTGATGGGTATTACAATGTGCACCTGTCACACACAGACAGGTAGCAGACAGGTACAGTGACACTGCGTGCGCTCAACTCACGTAGGTAGGTGGGTGCACTGTGAACAACAGGTAGGTAGGTATATGCAGTACTGGGTATTACAATGTGCACATGTCACACACACGGGTAGTCACTGAATGTGCTGGGCCTGGCAGTGGCACACGCACAGTATGAATTATCAAGGCTGTCTATGCAACACAAGTGTCAGTGGGACACACAGAAAAAAAATAGATTACAAGAACAAGATTAGCTCTCAAAAGTGCTGTTGTGGGGCGCTATTTTAGCAATAAGAATCAGCAAGGAGCAAGCTAACAAGTCTACAAGAGCCTAACTAATCTTTCCCTATGAGAGTCTGCAGCAGCAGCTGTCCCTTCTCTATTTACTGCAGGCACATGAGTGAGTAAAATGGCTGGCGATGCCTGCCTTTTATGAGGGGGGAGTGGCTCCAGGAGGGAGTGTAGCCTGATTGGCTACAATGTGCCTGCTGACTGTGATGTAGAGGTTTAAAGTTGACCCTAATGGTGCATTATGGGGGCGAACCAAACTTCTGGAAAAGTTTGCGGTTCTCAGCGATCGCGAACCCCCGGAAGTTCGCCGGGAACCGTTCGCCGGCAAACCGTTCGGGCCATCTCTATATATAAATAGATTAATACTTGTTCTGCTTATATAACATATATATTGTACTGTTCATGTTTTGATTTCAGAGATTTTTACATAGCAAATAAAGAGATAATTGTCCGTGGTATTTTCCATTTTTACTTGCTTACTACTGACTGAAGCCAGTCCTGATGTCATTTCCTCCCCCTTTTTAACTCTTAGAAACTGCACTGTCATAATTCGCTTGCTTTGTAAACACATGTGAGCACAGCATAGATTGAAATTCAGCAGCCTCACACTGAACTGCCCTCAGCCAATCAGTGAGGAGCAGGAATGTGGGAGAGATGACAAGCTTTTGTGTGGCCGGCAATGTACTTAATAGAACCAGACTGAGTGAAGTTAGATTTATTACAGCAGAAACATTTATGATTAGATTGGAATACTTGCAATGCAGCATTAGATTGCAGGCTGCATAATAAACACAGAGCAGTGGGTAAATGGAATTTGATTTTGTGGAAGACAATTCCGCTTTAAGAGGGCATTCAAATCCAACACAAAGGCTGTGTCACTTACCATAATCACTAAAAAAAAACTTTAAGTCGGGAATGAGTGTACAGAAAGGTCAATTTATTTAAACTTTATGCGGACCAGTGCAGTTAACCAGGGCAGTGGCGTAACAATAGGGGCTGCAGCCCCTGTACCCGCTGGGGGGGCCCGGGGCCCCTCTGGGCAGAGCGGTGCTTTTCAGCGCTGCTAGATTTGGGCGCAGCTGGCGCCTCCATAGACTACATTAGGAATCACTCCTATTGCAGCGCTCAGTGAGTAATGTCGGCTCCGCCAGAAGACGGAGCCGAGGTTGCTTAAAAACACAATAATTCGGCCTCCAGCAATCGCTGGAAGCTGAATTATTTCCTTCCCCCACTATCCATGGTGGCCTGGAGGGGGAATAGTAATTAAAACGGCCCGGACTTGTGCAGAAGCAGGATCAGCCATATACCGGCTGTATCCTGCGCCCAAGTCTACCAGCGCCGATTTCAAATGTACTCCCTCTGGGGCCTACTCAGGGTTTTTTTGGGGTCAAGAAAGGTTGCAAAATGAACGGAGACCATTGGCCCCGACATTGGCGTGGAGGGGAGGCCACTCCCCCCTCACCCTGGGCTCTCCCCTCACGGTGCTTTCCCCCTGCATTAAATAGGTGGCAGCAGTGGCGGCAGGAAAACAGGCATACCTATGTGTTCCATGGATAAACAGGAAGTAGCATGTGGCACTTAGAGATCAGACCTCAGCGGTGGAACACAGAGGTATGCCTGTGTTCCTGCCGCCGCAGCTGCCACCTATTTGCCCGATATGAGGGAAGGAGGGAGTGCCCGCCCCCCCCCCCCCCCCCCCCGTGGAGCCAATGCTCTCCCCTTATGCTGTGACCCCTCCTGCCCCCCAAAACGGGGGGGGGGGCATCCAAATTTCACAGGGGGGCCCAGTGATTTCTAGTTACGCCCCTGAAGCAGGGTAATTAACATGAAGTGGTTAGATTCCAGAATAATTTACTGCATTCTACTGTATGCCACTACAGTGCCTCCGTAAGTA
This sequence comes from Hyperolius riggenbachi, assembly GCF_040937935.1. Classification (NCBI taxonomy): domain Eukaryota; kingdom Metazoa; phylum Chordata; class Amphibia; order Anura; family Hyperoliidae; genus Hyperolius; species Hyperolius riggenbachi. The sequence goes on from NC_090650.1 coordinate 351,513,122, forward strand.
CACCACAAAACAGCTTAGGGAAAAGCTGGGACCCTTCCATGCATGTGGACCCTTTGCCAGCTGCAACAGGTGCAATGACTATTGCTACTACACCCTTATGATATAATATTGATGGTTAAGCTATTGAGGCAGAGACATTTAACTACCAGTGTGTTAACTTTCATGGCTTGCTTCCCAAAGTTTAACTTACAGCTTATGACTCTATGAACCTGATTTACGATTACAGACTTTTTTTTTATACCAGTTCTGACGGCTTGAATAGATCTTGTAATTTACAGCCCTTGTTGCTAGCAGTTTTTGTGCATTCATAATTTGTTAGTCAGACCCCTGTAGGGATGTATATTTTAAAATGTGAAAATTTATAGTGGTGTATATTAAAACAAGAAATGTGTAGAAAAGATTCGTTGTGCGTGAAAACCTGCATATCCTCAATATGGGGATATTCAATATAAGTACTGTCAAGTTTACCGCTGTGTATGCCATTTGAGTAGCACACCGCATGGTACTTGAGTTAGACAGTACTTGGGTAACTGTGCAATGCATGCTACTCAAATGGTGTAAGTAACGGTAGACTTGCCATGTGCTGGCTGGGCATTTTATTATTTTATTATTTATTTGTTGTATTTATAAAGCGCCAACATATTACGCAGCGCTGGACAGTAAATAGGGATACATACAATATTTAGGGGTGACATACAGCAAAATGACAATACCTGAATACAAGAAAGACCATATCATGCAGCACAGTATGAGTACAAGGTAATGCTTAGTCAGTCACTGGATGGAGCATGGAGATTAGGCAAGTTTGGTTCACTCAGATGCCTAGCATGGGTTCACAGTAATGGAGGTGCATGATCAGGTTGGACACAAAAGGAGGAGGACCCTGCCCAAAGGCTTACAATCTAAAGGGAGAGGTAGGGACACGAGAGGTAGGAGACCAGAGTTCAGCTGTGGGTTTAGAGCACTTGGGCATGTAAAAATTTACCGGGATTTAGTGAATCAACCCTCATAGACCTCATCTTATCTGAAAGGAAACCCGAGGTGAGCAGCAGGGTGGAAATTAAAGCCATACATACTGTAGGTGCTGCCATGATTGCAGACCCTTACTGCAGTGTCTGTTCTCATCCGACTCCCTCTGAGTGGCTGTAATTCATCCAGGTGCCCCTAATAACGCCGCATCTACAGGAAGTAAGCACTTCCTGTATATGTGCCGCTGCTCTCCTGTCTCTTCACTGCGGGTCAGCGCTGATCTGATCAGGTCTCTAAAGTATGCAGCACCGGGAAATGCAGCGAGGGTGATCCTGGGTGCTGCCAGCAGCAGGTGAACGAGTGGCACCCGGGAAGGAGGGGGGGATGCTGCTTCTTGGAAGACGCCGCCTGAAGCCTGCATCATACAAGGTCCGCCCCTGACTAAAATCAATATTGGTCATGGGACACCTGGGATAAAAAGTTTGCCAGATGAGCTTAATTAAAGGAACAATTACTAAAGAAGGATGGTACACCATGTTCAAGCACTATAGGAAAGAAAAGGACCTATTTGCTTACAAAACAGTGAAAGAGTTGTTTGCCTTGGACAAGGTATGGAAACCTTAGATATTTCTTGAAAACACGGGAATAATCATCGCGCTGTTAAAAGATGTGTGACAGATATGGGTCCGGATAGATAAAGGTAAAATGAGGAATGTTTCAGCCAGAAAAATACATTGGATTAAGAGATCAGCTGCTAAAATGCTATTAGAAAGTAGCAAATGGCAAGTTGAAGCTGCAGGTGCTTCTGAAGTCCAGCAGAGATCAAGGTGCAGGATCCTCCAGAGGATTGCAGTTATGCATAAACCTTTTTTTCGGTCACCCCAACCAATGCTCACAAATGGCTGCTGCGTGCCCAGAACTATATGAAGACGAATTTTCAAACAGTCTTTGTTTACTGATAAGTGCCGTGCAGTTTTGCATTTCGTAAAACTGCTCCCGCTCATACTTAAAAGAATGCCGAGGTGAAAATAAACTGACAAGGTTAACTATTGTATCTATCCTCCTTCTATTTTTTAGCTATCCTACAGTTTTATTCTGTTTAAATCTACTTTTTATGTTTTCAATGTTCAATTGTCTATGCTCAATGACACAGTCTTTGAAGTAGGCAGCAGCTAAAATATATGAACTACTGACAATTTTTTATTTTTTCCTGCTATTAGAAGCTATTTTCTGCCAGGAAATAAATGTATGCCTGTAATTCCTTATTAGTGAGAATTACACTATGGACCAACTAGAAAGAAACTTTCACCTGCATACCTAAATGTTAATTCTTTCAGGCACAGAAAGGAAAAAAAAGGATCACAGCCCAGTTATTTGTATGCTTGGCACTGGTGTTCATACACATGTCTATCTCATCATGTCACATGTCACCTCAGTATTCCTTTAAGAGGCATAATCAATGCAGTCCTCTGTCCCCCGAATGTCTTTTTTTATTGCAAGATTCATTTATTTAGATGTACAGTACTAAGGATGTCAGCTGTAGAAGTTTGCTCACGTTTTTTTCAGTCAAATCTAACAAAGGAGAAAAAGTTTAGTTGCACTTTAATAAATATGTTATAACTTTATTCACATTCCTGCAGCATATTATAGATGTGAACGATTTTTGCGAAAGCATTCAGAATGAGATAAACGTTGAAAGAAAATAAGCAGCATACAGAACAAGTTACACCACCTACCCCTCAAAAAAAGCACCAGCTTGCAAAATACACTTAAACAGAACTCAGTAAAAACACCACTGATCCTCTCTGTAGACAGCACAGGGGTATTATCTCAAACACAAGGATTTGGTGATTGGTGCTGCTCAAAATCGTTTTCGACTATGAATTATTTATATATTTAATTTCATATTTTTGATTCAATTGAATAATCCAGCGGAGACCAAATTCTTGTTTCCACTGGGAGCTCGACACAGTGCTGCCTTGGAAAGTTGAAAACAGATTTCCATAAATTTGAATACATACGCATCTCTATTAAAATGTAACAATGTTATATCCAACGGCTGCTCAACTGCTTCCAGGTTACAGTAATTAAGTGGACGTGATAATTGGGATTGTATTGCGAATGAGAGCTTCTTTTCTTTATCAAAGGTATTTTTAATTAGGTCTTAATCTTATTGGTGTTTTTTTTCTTTGTTTTTTTTTCCGCTTTTGCCTTTTTATTTCAACACAAACACACAAAAGAACTTAAACAATCTCAGCAAAAAAAAAGCAAGCTGTCATGGAATAAGCAAAGTTCTTTAAAAATATTGTGTTTTTACTGTCAGGATGCGTTACATGCCACACACACAGTATTTATGCTTGATAGACAATTACAAGCCGGTTATGCATATTTCAAGGTTGAATCGGGGCGGCAGCTCCCTGATAGTTAGCTGAAGAGTGTCATTTAGATTAACATATAGAAGTGTAATGCATATTATGACAGCTTTTCTGGTTTTAAAACCAGGCAGTCAGAAAAAGTTAATGTACATCTGAGGACTGATTTACATGGTACTGCAAAACACCATTCAAATGACCTGTTTATACACTTTATACCACCCTATTCAACATAAAAAGCATTGAGGCTATGTGCACACTTAGCAAAAATGTAGGCGTTGCGGAAAATGCTGAGTTTTTGCCGCTAATGGAGGTCTATGGGCTGCGGGAAAAAACACATATAAAAAACTCATATGCGTTTTCTATGCGTGTGTTTACAAAAACACTGGTTTTGTTGCTTAATATGCAAACACGCATCAAAAATGTGCATAATGAAAGTAAATGGAAACGCAATGGGATGCGTTTTTCATGCATTTTTATATGCGTTTTTGTAAAAAAAATGTTTTGTAATGTATTTTCGCTTCCTGTTGTCTTCCTAGTTATTTGCATAAAACGCAATTGTAAAACGCATGAAAAACGCATATGAACCGCAAACGCATTAAGACGCTTGAAAAACACATCATAGTGTAAAAAAAATGCTAACGCAAATGCACCAAAAACACAGTAAAAACACAGCATTGCTGTTACTTATCTTTTAGAGGAACTTCTGAGTTCAGATCTGCTTTAAAGGAATACCAAGGCAAACAAGCGGTGGGAAACAGAGGCCATACATACAGTAGATGTCGGCAAGTTTGCACTTACCGAGGTGTCGGTTCTCTCCTGAGATGCTTGTAAATCAGTCTGCTATAGGCTGTAACAAGAGTAAGTCGGCGACCTTTGAACCAAATGTTCTTGGGTGGCACATGTGCAGTGTCTCATTCCCGGTGCCGACTCAATGTGCCGAGATCACAAGAGAGGCGGGAGCGCATACAGAATGTTGGAATTGAGACACTGCACATGCGTTGGCTAAGTACATCCAGTTAAAAGGTTGCCGACTGGATCTGGTCGCAGCTGATACCCGAGCAAATGACTGGGAAACAGAGCCATTCCAAATAGAACAGACACATGGGTAAGTCTCTATAAACCCATGTATGGGCTCAGTTTTACCACTTTTTTTTCACATTGGACTTCCTTTAACCCATTAGCAGCCAATTTATTTAGAGGCTTGCAAGTTCTCTAGGCCAATTTGTTTTAGCACACATTTTTTTATTTCTTATTTGTTACATTTCCTTGCTACTAATTAGTACGGCTGTAATGTGTATTTATGGCTACTTGCCACTAGAGGGCAGTGTAAGACAATAACAGAGGACTTCTGCTTTCAGTTTCTATATTTTCTGCTAGCAGGGAGAGAGATCAAAGCATTGCAGGAATTTACAGCACAACGAGTTTTGCTAGCTGCAGTCAAAAGCAGTGTGCTTATCTTAAATGAGATAATTCCTTTGAAGCTGCTAATGGGTTAACATATGGCCCAAGCATAGTATAGACTTCAGATTTTTATTGTTCAAAATTATTTTTTACAAATCAATATGGTGACAATCTAATTTCCATGTAGAACAGGTCCTCCTTCTATGTACAGCACCCGCTCAACATGTACAGTAACAGCTCTTTTTCCATATAAAACCACTCCTTTTTCTATGTACACTATCCACCCTACGTACAACAACAGTCCCACTCTCTCAACCAGCTTGATCAACAGGGAAGACCTCTTAAAACCCTGATGAAAGTATCATCACAAAGCCAGTAGCAGAATACCAATATCAGCCCTTTACTGATATTCTATTTGACTTTACCTGGTGCCAACATTTTTTTTTTTTCCGTCATTAAAAGATTTTTATTGGGTTTTTAAAGAAAGTTTGAGTTAACAGAAACAACTGATACATCAAAATGAATCAAAACAGTGGATTAACATGTGTATACACAATTACATGAGTTATAAGCAATATATGAATGTAGATTACGTCAACGTTTCTTAGATGCTAGTGTAGCCTGGGTAGTAAGTAGCCTTTTGTACCTTGAATACTCTCAATCCTGACACTTTCAAAACCTACTAGGTGGTCAGGAGAGGGGAGACAGTGAAAGGCAGGTTTATATTTATTCCAGTGATATCAGTAGGCCAGAACGGGCCGTCACTAGAACCTTATTTAGTAGTGGAGGCATCTAGTATCATAGAAACGAAGGGAGAAGAGACTGGCTTGAAACAAACGAAGCGTCGCTTATAACTTTGTATTAATTATAATTTTTAGATCTGAAAACTATACATTGTAAACTATAATTTATAAACTGACTAAATGCTAAAAGTTAGCTTTTTGTATGATCAAGGTTGTCTATGTCTATAGTTCTATTAACATTAGTGTCCCATTGATGATAACAGTATCAGTATTAACCTTAGTATTGGCATATTAATGGTATATCAATATGTCAATATAATAACATATTAATATAATAACATATTAACGTATTAATATCCTGTCTCACATAGGTGGGTGGGGGGGGCATTGTCATAGGTTGTACCTGGTGCCAAAATTAACAGGTGTAAGAATCATAAGTAGTAAGGAGTAGAGATGTAGCGAACTGTTTGCCGGCGAACGGTTCCAGGCGAACTTTGGGGGTTCGCGTTCGCCTGCACCAGGCGAACTTTTCCGGAAGTTCGATTCGCCCCATAATGCTCTATTGAGCAAAACTTTGACCCTCTACATCACAGTCAGCAGTCACATTATTGCCAAACACACTGCTCTCACTGCTGGAGGCCCGCCCCCCTCCCTCCTCCAAGCAAGGTCATTTATGCCATTTCACTCACTTGTCTGCCTACACTAATTAGTTAAGGGACAGCTGCTACTTCCACCCACCTCCCTCCCTCCTCCCACCTCCCACCTCCCTTCTGGTATTAGAGCCCTTGAAACATGTTTTCTATCATTTTTCCAGCTGGTAGAATTTTTTCAAATTTTCAAAGTTCGCATCCCCATTGAAGTCTATTGCAGTTCGCGAACTTTTTCGCAAACTGAACCTTTCACGGAGGTTCGCGAACAGGGTTCGCGAACCGAAAATTGGAGGTTCGCGACATCTCTAGTAAGGTGGCATGGGTGGACCAGGAGCAGGAAAATGCTCGTTTTCTGCATCCATAACTTATATTTAAAGCACAACCGAAGTGAGGATGTGGAGGCTGCCATATTTATTTTCTTTTAAATAATTCAAATTGCCTTGCCTCTAATACTTTTAGCCATAGACTCTGAACAGGAATGCAAATCAGACGTTTAAATGAAGTTTGACTTTATTTACTACATGCTTGTTTCAGGTGTGTAATTCAGACACTACTGATGCATAAAAGATCAGCAGGTCACAAGGCAACTGGTAAAAGAAAATAATTATGGAAACCTCCATATCCCTCTCTTCAGGTGTTCTTTAAGCCGTCTTATTTACCAGATTGAGTCAGTCAAATGTTACAATGTATGCAATCTGTTTGTTAGCTCATTTATTATCAGGACTGTGTGGCTATTAGCATTGTTTGATCTTTGTAGATTAATAAGAATTTAATGTGGAGACATCTGTGGGGGAAGAAGACAGACAAATACATCCAGATGATAAGTAGAGATTTTGATTGAATTGGAAAAACAATAAAAACAAACATCCTTTATTTCAGGTCTTCTACACAGCTGTTTACTGTAATGGAGTAATAAACCCTGCATTTCTGACTGCAAAAATACTCAAGAATATAATACCTGAAGAGGATGAAAATGGAGGAGGATGAGGAGGCTTTACCTTATATTATCAAAGCTCCCAACTGTCCCTCTTTCGGAGGGACAGTCCCTTTTTGGGAGCCCTGTCCCTCTTTCCCCCTCATTTGTCCCTCTTTCGGGACTTTGTCCATTTTCTATATAAATATATACAGTGGTTTGCAAAAGTATTCGGCCCCCTTGAAGTTTTCCACATTTTGTCATATTACTGCCACAAACATGAATCAATTTTATAGGAATTCCACATGAAAGACCAATACAAAGTGGTGTACACGTGAGAAGTGGAACGAAACTCATACAGGATTCCAAACATTTATTACAAATAAATAACTGCAAAGTGGGGTGTGCATAATTATTCAGCCCCCTTTGGTCTGAGTGCAGTCAGTTGCCCATAGGCATTGCCTGATGAGTGCTAATGACTAAATAGAGTGCAACTGTGTGTAGTCTAATGTCAGTACAAATACAGCTGCTCTGTGACGGCCTCATAGGTTGTCTAAGAGAATATCGGGAGCAACAACACCATAAGGTCCAAAGAAGACACCAGACAGGTCAGGGATAAAGTTATTGAGAAATTTAGAAGCAGGCTTAGGCTACAAAAAGATTTCCAAAGCCTTGAACATCCCACGGGGCACTGTTCAAGCAATCATTCAGAAATAGAAGGAGTATGGCACAACTGTAAACCTACCAAGACAAGGCCGTCCACCTAAACTCACAGGCCGAACAAGGAGAGTGCTGATCAGAAATGCAGTCCAGAGGCCCATGGTGACTCTGGATGAGCTGCAGAGATCTACAGCTCAGGTGGGGGAATCTGTCCATGGGACAACTATTAGTCATGCACTGCACAAAGTTGGCCCTTATGGAAGAGTGGCAAGAATAAAGCCATTGTTAACAGAAAAGCATAAGAAGTCCCATTTGCAGTTTGCCACAAGCCACGTGGGGGACACAGTGAACATGTGGAAGAAGGTGCTCTGGTCAGATGAGACCAAAATGGAACTTTTTGGCCAAAATGCAAAACGCTATGTGTGGCGGAAAACTAACACTGCACATCACTCTGAACACACCATTCACACTTTCAAATATGGTGGTGGCAGCATCATGCTCTGGGGGTGCTTCTCTTCAGTTGGGACAGGGAAGCTGGTCAGAGTTGATGGGAAGATAGATGGAGCCAAATACAGGGCAATCTTGGAAGAAAACCTCTTGGAGTCTGCAAAAGACCTAAGACTGGGGCAGAGGTTCACCTTTCAGCAGGACAACGACCCTAAACATTAAGCCAGGGCAACAATGGAATGGTTTACAACCTGAGCTGTAGATCTCTGCAGCTCATCCAGAGTCACCATGGGCCTCTTGACTGTATTTCTGATCAGCACTCTCCTTGTTCGGCCTGTGAGTTTAGGTGGATGGCCTTGTCTTGGTAGGTTTACAGTTGTGCCATACTCCTTCCATTTCTGAATGATCGCTTGAACAGTGCTCCGTGGGATGTTCAAGGCTTTGGAAATCTTTTTGTAGCCTAAGCCTGCTTTAAATTTCTCAATAACTTGATCCCTGACCTGTCTTGGACCTGTCTTGTGTGTTCTTTGGACTTCACGGTGTTGTTGCTCCCAATATTCTCTTAGACAACCTCTGAGGCCCTCACAGAGCAGCTGTATTTGTACTGACATTAGATTACACACAGGTGTACTCTATTTAGTCATTAGCACTCATCAGGCAATGTCTATAGGCAACTGACTGCACTCAGATCAAAGGGGGGCGAATAATTATGCACACACCACTTTGCAGTTATTTATTTGTAAAACATGTTTGGAAGCATGTATGATTTTTGTTCCACTTCTCATGTGTACACCACTTTGTGTTGATCTTTCATGTGGAATTCCAATACAATTGATTCATGTTTGTGGCAGTAATATGACAAAATGTGGAAAATTTCAAGGGGGCCGAATACTTTTGCAACCCACTGTATCTACTTTTATATGTGTTTTTTTTCCCTGGCTGATGGCTGATGGGTACTGCTTTAAACAACAGTCACAACCCTTACACACAAATCCTTGTCAATTACACTTCTCCCCCACAGGCTTAGCTGTGGACATTCACATGCCCAACTGGTACTGATTTGCTAGTACATATACATATAAAAAAAATCAATATTGTTATATACTGTATATAATATATTAAAAACAGAAAAATGTAATAAACATAGAAATATAGTAAATTAAGTAATTAGGCTGCAAGTATGTAATACCTCCAAAAGGCAAATGATCCATGGCTGGTTTTGCCAGTGCAAACAGCTTCCTCAGGGCCACCGTGTGAATTAAATGAATATGCACCATGTTTAAAATGAAACATATGTGGGATACAAAGGATTGAGGCACTTCTGAATTCAGGATCACCAGACACTTGGTCACCAGCCTACATGCTAGCAAGAGGAAGAGAGGAAGGGTACGACTATGACACACCACCCTAACCCGAGGCAATATTCCAGGGGTGAAAGCAGAGATGAGCACCCATCGACCACACTCAACCATTTTAGCTGATGACAATAATTAATAAAGGGAGAAAAGGGAAAATTGTGTTTACAACAAATTGTTTTTTATTGTTATAACATGCACATAAAATGTTCAAATGAAAGCATATATGTAGACTGCAAATAGCTAAAAAAAAGTAATGATAACTATATGTACATTTAATAAAAGCGCCCGGTAAAAAGGGCACAAGGTAATGCTGACAGTATCAGTAGCTATACCAATATTCTGCTATCTCCCTCTGTAGCCTAATTCACACACTAACCCTCCCATCCACACGTGTAACACTAATCTTCCCCCACATGCTCCTAACACTAACCTCCATCCTGCATATACTAACCCAATAACCCAGTGCCTAAAGTCCACCCCCGGCCCTCGGCTATGATATAGATGAGCATCTGAAATGCAATTACAAAAAAGTCGTCAACTTAACTACCCGACCCAGCGTTTAGCTATACTCAGGCCAAGCACCTAATGCTAACTTACTTACTGTGATGCCTATACAAAATCTTGGTTCCTAAATGACCTATTTAGCACTCAGCTATATTACAGCTGAGCCAAATTACACATTGGACACTATGGCCACAAGACAGGAAAAAGGAAAAGCTTGGCGACAGTTTGTCATCCTACTGTTAAGCATAAAAGCACTACTGTTCTGCTTATAGTTAAAGTACCCCCGATCTGCTCCCCCCCGATACTTTTAATATTTTTTTTTACTGTTGCTGTGACTAGCACATAGCACCACCCTCCCCCCTCCAGCACCCCCTGTAGCCCCCGTTCTGCTCAGTCTTAATCTTCAACTGAGCAGAATGTCAAACATGGGGGAGGGGGGGGGGGAGAGTGGCAGTTCTTTCTCGCCTCTGCTTGTCCATAATTTAGCCCCCTCCACTCACCGCTATACAGCAGTTCCCCATATTATTCTAGTCACACAGCAACAGCAACAAAATTATATTAAAAATATTGAGGTCAAGGTCAGGGTCAGTGGTACTTTAACCACTTGAGGACCCACCCTTTACCCCCCCCCTTAAGGACCAGCGCTGTGCTGAGTGATCTGTGCTGGGTGGGCTCTGCAGCCCCCAGCACAGATCATGTAGCAGGCAGAGAGATCAGATCACCCCCCTTTTTTCCCCACTAGGGGGATGATGTGCTGGGGGGGTCCGATCTCTCATGCCTGCATGTGGCTGGCGGGGGGGGGCAGCTCAAAGCCCCCCTCCGCGGCGAAATTCCCCCCTCCCTCTCCTACCTGCTCCCCCCCGGAGATCAGGGCTGCACAGGACGCTATCCGTCCTGTACAGCCAGTGACGGGACGTCCCCTGTCACATGGCGGCGATCCCCGGCCGCTGATTGGCCGGGGATCGCCGATCTGCCTTACGGCGCTGCTGCGCAGCAGCGCCGTACAAATGTAAACAAAGCGGATTATTTCCGCTTGTGTTTACATTTAGCCTGCGAGCCGCCATCGGCGGCCCGCAGGCTATTCACGGAGCCCCCCGCCGTGAATTGACAGGAAGCAGCCGCTCGCCCGAGCGGCTGCTTCCTGATTAATCAGCCTGCAGCTGGTGACGCAATACTGCGTCGCTGGTCCTGCAGCTGCCACTTTGCCGACGCGCGGTATGAGTGCCCGGTCGGCAAGTGGTTAAGCTTATAGCTAAGCATAAAGGATATATTTATTGATATGCATATAGTATTGACATTTTAGAGAAATTGCAAAAAACTCAGAAAATTGCTCTTTTTTATCAAATCACCACATTAGTGAATAATATACAAATAGTGCCATTCATAACCAGCCTCCCCCCCCCCCCCCCCTAAAAAAAACCAAAAAAAAACAACGGATAAGGTATTTGAATTTACAACTGCTTTTTTCCTTGGAATTGCTATAAATTCTTGCAGGATTTTTCAAATGCCTCCTTAATCTGAACTGCTTTTCAGACACTTGACAAACACCTGTTAGCTAATTCACCTCAATCCCCCAGTGGGACATAAATAATTGGAGTGTAAAATCCCTATTTTTGTGTACAAAGCAGTACTGATATGTCTATAGCCTTTAATGAGCAAAGGCCCCATCATGCTAGTAGATTCCTGTATTGATTTTTTTTTCCTGGAGACCCAAAGAATACAATCATGGATGCCCCTCTTGATGTCTGTTTGCACCCCTTAACTGCCCACTTCCCCCCCAGTTTCTTTGAAAAGGTCAGCAAGGGGAGAGCGTACTGATAATCATTATATTTCCCCATTTCTCCAGTCTTCATCGCAGTGCTCCCAAGTGCTCTACATCTGTGTCCTTCATGTCTCAAGTCTTGGGCTGAAGGCCAGACAAATAATGTCAAGTCACTAAAAGACCAGGATTTAGTGGTAGTGTTGGGTGAACACCTAGATGTTCGGGTTCGCGAACGTTCGCCGAACATCGCCGCGATGTTCGGGTGTTCGCGCCGAACTCCGAACATAATGGAAGTCAATGGGGACCCGAACTTTCGTGCTTTGTAAAGCTTCCTTACATGCTACATACCCCAAATTTGCAGGGTATGTGCACCTTGGGAGTGGGTACAAGAGGGAAAAAAATATTTGAAAAAGAGCTTATAGTTTTTGAGAAAATTGATTGTAAAGTTTCAAAGGAAAAACTGTCTTTTAAATGTGGAAAATGTCATGTTTCTTTGCACAGGTAACATGCTTTTTGTCGCCATGCAGTCATAAATGTAATACAGAGAAGAGGTTCCAGGAAAAGGGACCGGTAACACTAACCCAGCACCAGCAGCAGCACACGTGATGGAACAGGAGGAGGAGGCGCAGGAGGAGAAGGCCACGCTTTTTGAGACACAACAACCCAGGCCTTGCATGAGGACAAGAAGCGTGCGGATAGCATGCTTTGTACCGCCATGCAGTCATAAATGTAATAAAGATAAGTGGTTCAATAAACAGGGACCACGCGGCAACGCTAACCCAGCAGCAGCAGACTTGATGGAACAGGAGGAGGCGCAGGAGGAGAAGGCCACGCTTTGTGAGACACAACAACCCAGGCCTTGCATGAGGACAAGAAGCGTGCGGATAGCATGCTTTGTACCGCCATGCAGTCATAAATGTAATAAAGATAAGTGGTTCAATAAACAGGGACCACGCGGCAACGCTAACCCAGCAGCAGCAGACGTGATGGAACAGGAGGAGGCGCAGGAGGAGAAGGCCACGCTTTGTGAGACACAACAACCCAGGCCTTGCATGAGGACAAGAAGCGTGCGGATAGCATGCTTTGTACCGCCATGCAGTCATAAATGTAATAAAGATAAGTGGTTCAATAAACAGGGACCACGCGGCAACGCTAACCCAGCAGCAGCACACGTGATGGAACAGGAGGAGGAGGCGCAGGAGGAGAAGGCCACGCTTTTTGAGACACAACAACCCAGGCCTTGCATGAGGACAAAAAGCGTGCGGATATAGCAGCAATGCTTTTTGCCGCCATGCAGTCATAAATGTAATACAGATGAGAGGTTCAATAAACAGGGACCGGAAACGCTAAACCATCCCAGATGTTCATTGGTCATGTTACTTGGTTGGGGTCCTGGAGTGTTGCGTAGTCGTCTCCAATCCGGGATTGATTCATTTTAATTTGAGTCAGACGGTCTGCATTTTCTGTGGAGAGGCGGATACGCCGATCTGTGACGATGCCTCCGGCAGCACTGAAACAGCGTTCCGACATAACGCTGGCTGCCGGGCAAGCCAGCACCTCTATTGCGTACATTGCCAGTTCGTGCCAGGTGTCTAGCTTCGATACCCAATAGTTGAAGGGTGCAGATGGATTGTTCGACACAGCTACGTCATCTGACATGTAGTCCTTGACCATCTTCTCCAGGCGATCGGTGTTGGAGGTGGATCTGCACGCTTGCTGTTCAGTGGGCTGCTGCTGCATGGGTGTCAGAAAATTTTCCCACTCCAAGGACACTGCCGATACCATTCCCTTTTGTTATAATGGTGCAGAGTGCGCCCACCCACTCGACTTTCCAAATACTGGTTACTTGTTTTAAGCGTATTTCCACACAGTTCAGAGTCTTCGCTATCATAAATCCACAGATCAGTCTATTAATATATATGTAGACAGCGCTCCTCTTCTTACATCTCAACCTGCAGGATTAAAACCTGGACATAGTGCATTACTGTTAAACTTAACACACTGACACCCCAGTGCTTTATAGTGCTCCACACGTGCTCCACACTTAGTGCAACGATCCACACGGCCCCTACAGAAATGCAGGCTCACCAGATGTAATCCACCTCGTTTTTCAGGTGGGTCTCTCACATGGATCAATAAGCCAACGAACTAGCCGCTTCAGATCTCCAAAAGAGTTTAATCCAGATTCCTCTTAAAATCACAATAAAAACAACAAGGCCAACATAGCGTAAAACCATAAAACAATAGCTGCCAATGCCCTGCGCTAAGGTGCACTCACGTCATAAGGATGAATAATGCGCATATCAGGCCTCACATAAGCCTTGCGGTGTCACCTCCAATGCGGTTTCGGCGTCCCGTCTCCGCTATGGCGCTTCCTCTCGTGTATAGGTTGTAGCCGGTTCCCTTTTGGGCACTAGCTGCGGCTTGCGTTGTTTGCTGCCCTCCTGGTCGTTCTGGGTTTGCGGAAGTCAGTCTGTCGGCGTACAACTGGCTAGAAGAGGGGGAGGATGTCACTCTCCTCTCTAAAGTCTCCACAAGGGCCTGCTGGTATTCTTCCATTTTGACCTGTCTGACTCTTTCTTCAAGCAGTTTTGGAACATTGTGTTTGTACCGTGGATCCAGAAGGGTATAAACCCAGTAATTGGTGTTGTCCAGAATGCGCACAATGCGTGGGTCGCGTTCAATGCAGTCTAGCATGAATTGAGCCATGTGTGCCAGAGTCCTACCAGAATCCTCATCATCCTCTTGTGAGCGTTGTGATAGTTGTTGTGATGCATCATAGTCGTCACCTTCCTCCTGGTCTGCTTCTGCTGACCATTCGCGCTGAATTGTGGAAGTCCAATGTGCACCGCTCTGTCCCTCGTCAGTGGTGGCATGAAATTCCTGCTCCAACTCCAGCTGTTCCTCCTCCTCTTCTTCGTCATAGCTGCTGGGGCCAGCGTTTCCTGAGGCGGATGGCCTGATGTTGGTACCATCACGCTGATCGTTTTCTCCTTCAGATTCCCCCAGTTGCATCATGACAGCTGTTTCCTTGATTTTCAACATTGACCTCTTCAGTAAACACAGCAGTGGTATGGTAATGCTGACTGAAGAGTTGTCACTGCTCACAAGCAACGTGGATTGCTCAAAATTTTGGAGGACTTGGCAGAGGTCCAACATGTTGGCCCAATCGGATCCACAGAAGCTTGGCAGCTGTCCGGATGCGCCTCGGTACTGCGCCGTCATGTACTGGACCACTGCACTCTTCTGCTCACAAAAGCGGGCTAGCATGTGCAGCGTAGAATTCCAGCGCGTAGGGACATCACACAGCAAGCGATGGTGGGGGAGATTGAAGCGCTCTTGCATCTTGGCGAGTGCCCCCGAAGCAGTACTGGAATTTCTACAATGTTTGGCCACTCGACGCACCTTCAACAGAAGATCGGGCACGCCTGGGTACGTCCTCAGGAACCGCTGAACTACTAGGTTCATCACGTGCGCCAGGCAAGGGATGTGTGTCAGCTTAGCCAACCTTAAAGCGCGAATGAGATTACTCCCATTATCACACACAACCATGCAGGGTTTCAGGTCCAGCGGTGCCAGCCACAAATCCGTCTGTTCCTTTATTCCCCTCCAAATTTCCTCCCCTGTGTGCTGCTTATCCCCAAGGCAGATCAGCTTCAGCAACGCTTGCTGACGCATGCCAACAGCTGTGCTGCACTGCTTCCACGATCCTACTGCTGCTGGGTTAGCGTTTCCGGATGAGGTACAGCTTTGAGATGCGTTGGAGGAGAAGGAGTCAGAGAGGTAGGTGCTGCTGTTGTTATCCAGTGGGAGGGACGGCGGTGCAGCTGTTTGCGGCGTGGGCAACACCCGCGCCGTAGCAGGTGAGGAATCGCTGCCAGGCTCCACAAGGTTCACCCAGTGCGCGGTAAGGGAGATGTATCGACCCTGGCCGAACGCACTTGTCCAGGTGTCAGTGGTGAGGTGAACCTTGCAGGCAACGGCATTCTTCAAGCTTCGGGTTATTTTGCTGACCACGTGCTCATGCAACTCAGGCACTGCAGAGCGCGCAAAGTGGTAGCGGCTGGGAACCACGTAACGTGGGATGGCCACTGACATCATGCCCTTTAAGCTGTTTGTCTCCACCACTCGATATGGCAGCATTTCACAGGCCAGAAGCTTGGCTATGCTGGCTGTTACTGCCACGGCCCGGGGGTCATTTGCTGGCAATTTCCTCTTGCGCTCAAACATCTCCGACACAGACAACTGAACCGTAGCGCTGCACACGGAAGGGCTGTTGGTTGTTGTGTTTAAAGAAGACTGGGAGACCTCAAGAGCACTACTCCGGAAAGTGACAGTGTCAGCGTCGTCTGATGTTTGTGAATGTTGTGAACCACGCAATGGCTGGGCTACTGCTGCTGCTGAGGCGGGTCTGGTGGGGAGTCTGGTGAACCCAAGGGAGGCAGTGTTGCTGGTACCCTGTCCTGCCGCGTTTGCCCAAAGAGTGGGATGTTTGGATAGCATGTGGCGGCTCATGCTGGTGGTGGAGAGGTTGTTAATACTTTTCCCCCTGCTCAGGCGGGTCTTGCACACCTTGCAAATCGCCATGGTAACATCCTCAGTGCAGTCTTCAAAGAAAGCCCAGACTTTGGAGCACCTGCCTTGCTGGCGATTTCTGTTTGCTCCTCTTTTGCCTCTCACTTGAACTTCCACGCTTGTGGTGCCTGAAATTGCGCGCCGCCTACCTTGTGGCACAAGGCGAACTCGTGCAGCAGTGGGTTCTTCAACAGACTCATCTGTGCTGCTGCTACGACGGCGATGTTCTCGTTCACAAACAAAATCTGGGTCTCTGTCCACATTGTCCATACCCTCCTCTTCCATCTCCTCAAACTCGTCATATGTCATTGTGGGGGGCCGCCGCCGTGGAGTAGAGCTCCCCAGAACAACCTCTGCGCAGCTCACTCCAACGTCGTCTTCCAGAGCTTCTCGGCCGACCTCCTGCAATTGCAACCCCTCCTGCCCAACTTGCTCTGGGATTTGGGTTTCAAAGTCCCCGGACTCGCCTTGTATTTCAGTGCCCGGTGCATTTCCCACAGTTAATGGTTGTGAATCCGGGCACAACATTTCTGGCTGTTCCTCCATTGACCTTTCAAAGGTGGAAGTTTGTTGGCCTGGAAATAGCTCCTGCGAATACCCCATTGTGTCCTGAGGTAATTCATCGGACTGGTTATCTGGCAGTTGTGTGCGTGGTGTCGCTGCCGGTTGTGTCAGCTTTGTGCCCACTGGCTCCTTGTAACTGGCTGAGGACTCGGACCTTGTGCGTGATGTGCTGGTGCTGCTTAACCCACTGCTGGACGCTTGAGAGGTCATCCAAGTAATTATCTGGTCCTGTTCTTTTGGATCTGTGAGGGTTGTTGTCCTGGACAACATGGGCGGTATTGAGTGGGTTTTCTTGGGTGCTCCCCTGTGGCCTGTACGTGAACCGTCAGGGGAAACACCTCTTCCCTTGCCCCTCCCTCTTTCACCGGATTTCTTCCTCATTTCACTTATCCTTAAAGTACATGCTGACTGGCAGCAGTACAGTGGCAGTACAGAAATGCTATACAGTGGTGGGTGAGCGGTGTACCACTATTGCCAGCAGCGACACAGAGCACAATGCTATACAGTGGCGGGTGAGCGGTGTACTACTGTTCCCAGCAGACACAGAGTGGCAGTAAACAATGCTATATAGTCTGGCTGAGCGGTGTACACAGAGTGGCAGTACACACAATGCTATTTAGTCTGGCTGAGCGGTGTACACAGAGTGGCAGTACACACAATGCTATATAGTGTGGCTGAGCCGTGTACACAGAGTGGCAGTAAACAATGCTATATAGTGTGGCTGAGCCGTGTACACAGAGTGGCAGTAAACAATGCTATATAGTGTGGCTGAGCCGTGTACACAGAGTGGCAGTAAACAATGCTATATAGTCTGGCTGAGCGGTGTACACAGAGCGGCAGTACACACAATGCTATATAGTCTGGCTGAGCGGTGTACACAGAGTGGCAGTACACACAATGCTATATAGTGTGGCTGAGCCGTGTACACAGAGTGGCAGTAAACAATGCTATATAGTGTGGCTGAGCCGTGTACACAGAGTGGCAGTACACACAATGCTATTTAGTCTGGCTGAGCGGTGTACACAGAGTGGCAGTAAACAATGCTATATAGTCTGGCTGAGCGGTGTACACAGAGTGGCAGTACACACAATGCTATATAGTCTGGCTGAGCGGTGTACACAGAGTGGCAGTACACACAATGCTATATAGTGTGGCTGAGCCGTGTACACAGAGTGGCAGTAAACAATGCTATATAGTCTGGCTGAGCCGTGTACACAGAGTGGCAGTACACACAATGCTATTTAGTCTGGCTGAGCGGTGTACACAGAGTGGCAGTACACACAATGCTATATAGTCTGGCTGAGCGGTGTACACAGAGTGGCAGACTGGCAGTAAACAATGCTATATAGTGTGGCTGAGCCATGTACACAGAGTGGCAGTACACACAATGCTATATAGTCTGGCTGAGCGGTGTACACAGAGTGGCAGTACACACAATGCTATATAGTCTGGCTGAGCGGTGTACACAGAGTGGCAGTACACACAATGCTATATAGTCTGGCTGAGCGGTGTACACAGAGTGGCAGTACACACAATGCTATATAGTCTGGCTGAGCGGTGTACACAGAGTGGCAGTACACACAATGCTATATAGTCTGGCTGAGCGGTGTACACAGAGTGGCAGTACACACAATGCTATATAGTCTGGCTGAGCGGTGTACACAGAGTGGCAGTAAACAATGCTATATAGTCTGGCTGAGCGGTGTACACAGAGTGGCAGTACACACAATGCTATATAGTCTGGCTGAGCCGTGTACACAGAGTGGCAGTAAACAATGCTATATAGTCTGGCTGAGCGAGGTACACAGTGGCAGTACACACAATGCTATATAGTCTGGCTGAGCGGTGTACACAGAGTGGCAGTAAACAATGCTATATAGTCTGGCTGAGCGAGGTACACAGTGGCAGTACACACAATGCTATATAGTCTGGCTGAGCCGTGTACACAGAGTGGCAGTAAACAATGCTATATATAGTGTGGCTGAGCGAGGTACACAGTGGCAGTAAACAATGCTATATATAGTGTGGCTGAGCGAGCGGTGTACTACTGTTCCCAGCAGCGACACACAATGACTGGGGGGGACCCTGGCTAGCGTGGCTGGAGAGCGAACTACCCTGCCTGCCTACCCAAAGCTAAACCCACAGAGAAATGGCGGAGATATGACGTGGTTCGGGTATTTATTTACCCGAACCACGTGACCGTTCGGCCAATCAGAGCGCGTTCGGGTCCAAACCACGTGACCCGTTCGGCCAATCACAGCGCTAGCCGAACGTTCGGGGAACGTTCGGCCATGCGCTCTTAGTTCGGCCATGTGGCCGAACGGTTTGGCCGAGCACCATCAGGTGTTCGGCCGAACTCGAACATCACCCGAACAGGGTGATGTTCTGCAGAACCCGAACAGTGGCGAACACTGTTCGCCCAACACTACTTAGTGGAGACATAGCAGGATGCTGTCATGGAAGACTCTTGCACTGCCATCAAAACAACATGCATGGGAAGATATTTACAACATGCACTACTTGCTGGACTCTGAACATGGGGTGTAGGATGAGCAATATAATCATGGTGGTGCTAGAACATAATGGGACCAGACATAATGGGGCCTGGGTTATTTAGAGACTTCCACTTTTGCTTATCCACTGAATGTTTGACAAAATCTTCAGCATCTACCTTCCAACTCTATCACGAATCCAGTTCGTACCAAATCTTTTTCTTATTGTGGAGTAATAATGAACACTGATCATAGTTGACATTACATAGACCTGCTGTTCTTTTGATGTTCTCCAGAGATGTTTTGTAATTTCCAAGATAAATTGTGTGTATTTGCAGTAACTATAGAAGGTTGGCTATCCCTGGAAAGATTGTTCCACTTCTTCTCTCGTTGGGGAGAAGTGTAGCCACTGTGTTTCATTGTAGTGTTACAGATTAAAAAGGCTGTATGGTAGTTTCAAAGCACATTTAATGTAATTACCTTTTTCATCTCTTCTGAAATGTCCTTTGATGTTCATCCAGTGTTCTAAAAGGAACTTTGTTGTGACTATTTTACCCTCATGCTTAAGTTGAATGTAGAGTGGTTATTTGGTCAAACATAGCTGACAGCCATCACACCTCGACATCAGTTGCTTTTTAGAAGCTTGTTGATGAAATAACAAAGGGATAGTTACCTATTTCATATAGAGAGGTTTTCAGATGGCCAAGTGGTTGCTGGATAACTTCACTCTTGAAACAAATGAAGTAGGAAATTTTCCATTGCGTATTATACTGGCATCTATACGTTTAAGGTGTTTTTAGGCATGAATATTGGTCTGAGGAAGTGGGTGTTATAGTGATTTTTGCATGAAACTGCTATGGGGCCATCAGTTCTCCACCTTTTTTCCATCTGCCCACTTTTTGGAGATTTTTCAACATGACCAATTATATGTCTAAAGGTGCGAAGACGCACAGCATTTCTGTCACACACAGAGATCGGGACTCAATCCCTACTGTACAGACATAACACTAGCCTGTGGGCTAGTGATGCATTCTGTTTCTCTTCAGGAGGATGAATGACAAATGGAGCAGCAAGGAGCAGGTTAGGTGAGTAGAAGAAAAATGCCCCCAGCCGGCACGATGCACCAGGCTGTTTGCTTACTGATGCAGGAAGGTTGATTGGGGGCCTCTGTACACATGCTAGATTCTCAGCAGACGCAGACCCAACTGGTCACCTGAGCCAAGAACCATCTAGTCTAGTTTAATGCAACTAATGGCTGTATAGTGTACTGGTTAAGGGCTCTGCCTCAGACCAGGGTTCAAATCTCGGCTCTTCCTGTTCAGTTTGGGCAGCCCTAGTGGCTGGCTGCAGCTCTGGCGCTTCGAGTCCGCCAGGAGAAAAGTGCAATATATGTTCTGTGTCTTGTCTAATTTGTGTACAAGACTTTAGGCTGCAGATTTCCAGCAAATTTGGTGAGTAATTGAATTGGCCCAAATAGTCAGTATGAATATTATCAGCCTAAAGCCAGGACCGGACTTGTACTTTTTAACCCTGAACGCTTACTATCACCATCTGCCCCCAGACCGACAGCATTATAAACTTTCCCCTAACACAGCAGGGATTAGATTATAAGATCTTCTAAGTACAGTTAGTGACATGATGGCAGGGATTAGATTGTAGACTCCTTTGCGAGCTGGACATCCGGTGAGTGACAGAAAGCTCAGAGATCACTGTAACTGTCCGTTCCCTGCCCCTTCATTCCCCTAGTGCCAGTTCCGGCTGTTGGTAGCCACCCACCGCTATGTGCAAACTCTGTGTAACAGGAAAATTTTTCGTCAGGCTAAGGCCTCTTGCACACTGCACGCGATTCAGATTCAGATTCCGCTTTTTAATCAGTTTTTACATCCGATTCAGATTCCGATTTGCAGTGTGCAGGGAGCAAACTGCAAATCAGAATCTGAATTGGATGTAAAAACTGATTAAAAAGCGGAATCTGAATCTGAATCGCTTGCAGTGTGCAAGAGGCCTAACTGCTACTGCCACCCAGCTGCCCACAGCCCACCGCTTGCTCTCCTGGTGCCCTAGGCCATGGCCTTTTGTGGCCTTGCCTGAAATCCGACCATGCCTAAAGCTCTTTGCCAGTTACACACTTTCTAGTTCCATAAATGAGACAAGAATTACTGTTAGGAAAGTCATTGTGCTTCCTGCAATGTCGGAATGTTGCTCGTCTGTCTTACAAAACAATCATACAAAACTTTTCAGCCTGTCCTACTATTGAGCGCTCTCCTGTAGAAGAACATCTGACACCTTGTTCTTCCAGCAGCACTTAACATTCTATTATTACTCCCTTCAATTCTGTTATTAAGATGCTCCTAACAAGACAAATATTAAAGAACTTGTCTAAGCTTTATGTGTATTAAGGATGCTTTTAAGCTACAGACTTTAATGTTCAAAACCATTCAGAACTTTCAGGTTCTCACTGCACATTTTCCTAGAATCCTTTGAGGTTAAATCAACTCGCTGTAAATGTGTTTCGCATCCTCCTTGCAAAATCCTTGAAAAAAAGTTTCTTCTTTGTTATCAAGAATCTTTTAATGGGGAAAAACAAAAATCACCAATATTGATGGCTTCTTTGAAAATTTAAAAATAAAAAAAACAGTGTCGTAGGGGGTAATAGCAACTGAACCGAACACTGAACTGCAGTCTAGATTAAGCTAAAATCAATTTTGTTTGCAGCAGCATTCAAATTCCACGAGCTATAATTTGTTGTATTGCATGTGCATTTCATACAAAGATTTATAAATATTCCTGTGATGTTACTTTTTATATCGTTGGAAAAAAATCAATATTTTGAAATGTAGAAAAGGAGAAAAACGATCTCTGCTGTTGTGTATTTAGGCTACTTTCAAAGTTATTTCTTAAAATATAACAACCCGAGGTGAAGCTACCTAAGGTAAGCACAGAGGTATGTTTATGCTGCATCCACATAGCTCTGTGCAAGGTGGGATCTATACTTTTTCTGCCCCTAGGCCAAGTATGTTGGGGCTTCTCGTCCATGTGCAGCAGCGCCCCTCCCATTCTATATGCTGTCCCCTCTTTCATGTGAATCATCCCTGTACCATACCTCCCAACTTTTTGAGATGAGAAAGAGGGACACTTAAGCCATGCCCTGCCACACCCTTAATCATGCCCCCGTCACGCCCCTAGTCACGCATACCATTAAGATCTCATAAGAAAAATATTTTGTATTTTAATTCAAACCAAACTGGTCCTTTCTATCCTGGTTCATTTTCCATCATATTAACATTTTAAAATTAGTACTATATCAATTTAAAGGATGGGAATAAAGTTTAGACTCAATCACATTTTTAGTAGATAAATATATATATATATATATATATATATATATATATATATATATATATATATTTACACAGAAAGAGGGACGAAGTCCTGAAAGAGGGACAAATGAGGAAGAAAGAGGGACAGAAGGACAGGGTTCCCAAAGAGGGGAGCTATGGCAATGTATTTGGATCATTTATGACTGGAGGGCACAGACCTTACAGCATTGTTGTCGGAGAGAAGACGATCATGATAGGAGATAGCAGTCCTCCTCTGTAACATGATCCTGTGTGCCCAGCTTCTGCCTGTGCCTTATCTTCCAGCAGGTCTCTGCAGCCAGTGTCCATCCCCTCCTCTGGAGATTGTGCACAGAGGGGGGAGGAAGGTCAGAGGGCACCGCTGCTAGAGCGTGACAGCCAGGCAGAGGATCCCGCATGTCACAGAGGTTAGGAGCAGACAGTGAGGAGGACAGAATTCAACAGGAGATGTATGGGGAAGCAGGCACCACTTTGCAAAGAGCAGAGCAATCACCCGGGCTTTGTAACTGACGTCATTGCTCACTTCTGTGTAGGAAGTCCTGCGGTGACTGCTCTGTTCTCTATGATCACTCTGCCGCTCCCCATCCTGACTTCTCAGCCCAAGACTCAGGCAGGCTATCGCAGGAGTGGGGATCAAGCCTCCCACAGCGGGAGAATCCCGACGAAAACGGGGCGGTTGGGGAGTATACTGTACTGCAGACCCTCTCTTTCATGCTCAGCATCCTTGGGCATCATCTTCCCTTTCCATGTGTTACTCCCCATTTGCAGCTTTCTCTTTCATATGTAGCCGCCCAAGGCCAGGCCTTTGTGGCCTTTCCAGAAATCTGACCCTGCCTCTGTGCATTTTCTGTTCCTCTCCTCTTTCCCGCAGTCCCAGTAATTACTCTCAATAAAATTAAGAGCTGTGAATTGGGCAGGACTGAGGATGGAATAGGAAGGTGTTAAGAAGGAATAGCATGACAAGCCTGCCTCCTCCTGTCTGAAAATTTGAAAGGAAAGATTGCAGGTACTGGAGGGAACAAGGGGAGGGGTGGGTAATGCACAGATGTATGTAATTCTAACATGAACATACCACTTTGCGTATTTTAGGTAGCTTCCCCCCGCTACCGCCCCCCTTCCATTTGGCCTAGCTACAGACACCAGTAGATATGAGACATAATGAATACAGATATGAGATATGAAGACAGCTGATCTAGCCATTTTGTCATAAATTAGGAAATAATTTCATTTGTATCAATGCAGCAGATGATAGTCAAATGGAGTGAATAATCACTTGGACAAGTTAAAAAGACAGACCAAAATTTCACAGCTTGAACCAGATTAAGGCCTGGAACCCACTAGGAATTGCTGCAGCACTTTTAAATCATGCCAGTGCTGTGTGCAGTGATTCCTAGGGTGACTGTGTTTTGTTTTTAAGTACACCAGGTGTCTCGATGTCCGGCTTCCATCTGTAGCCCCACCGCCTAATGGAAGAGGTCATAGGTGCTTCTCTAGGACCAATCGTAGAAGCGCCTGTGACCTCTTCAGCTGCGGTGGGTGGGGGGGGGGCATGTGTGGATCAGGTCTCTCATTAAGTATACTATATATATTCGCATATAAGCCAAGATACCAACAAAGTGATTGACTTGCTTATAAGCCCTCTCCCCAGTATAGCCCCCTCCACAGTAGCTAAATGTGCCCACAAGACAAGTCACCCCCTCTCCCCATAGTCAGATGTGCCCCAAGGACGATACAGCTGTACCTCAAAACGCCATCAGATGGCATCATAGATATGAGACACAGCAATTACCACATAGGAAGAATCCCCGATCATTGCACCGCTGACACGTTGCTTGCATGCTCTGCTCCACAAGCCAGGGGATACAAGTAGTCTTGAGCAGCGCACTCTGCACACCATGTTGCAGGGGATGTGGGGCACGGACACAGCAGGGTGCAAGCTGGCAAGAGCAGGATCACTAGTGCAAGGTCCTTACGCGCATCTGCCAGTAACAAAACCTGCTCCGCCATCTGTTCTGCTCCACTGACTCGCATACAAGCCGAGGGGGTAACTTTCCAGTGAATTTTTTGTACTGAAAAATTAGGCTTATACGTGAGTATATAAGGTAGTTAACCACTTGAGGACTGCAGTGTTAAACCCCCCTAAAGACCAGGCCATTTTTCACAAAAATGGCCACTGCAGCTTTAAGGCTTCGCGGCAGGGCCGAACAACACAGCACACAAGTGATTCCCCCTCTCTTTTCTCCTCACCAACAGAGCTCTCTGTTGGTGGGGTCTGATCGCTCCCCCAATGTTTGTTTTTCTTTTACAAATATTTATTTGTTTTATTTTTAAATAAAATATTGTATTTTTTTTAATTATTTTTACAGTGGCCCCTCCCTCCCCCCGCCAGCCTATCGGCTGTCATAGGCTTCAGCCTTAGATCGCAGCACTGTACAGGTTAATTTCGCCGTCAAACAGTCTCCTAGCCACAACCACTGCTAGAAGACTGATGGCGGAGCTCTGCTCCGTCATTCATGCGGAGATGCGTGCACATCAGCACGTGATCTCCCGCAACACCCCCAAATACCCCCAAATCGCTGCAGAATCACTTTTCAAAGCAATGTTGCAGAGCTTCTATACATAGCATTGAACGCTCAAAATTCTGCATGTCCTGCGATTGTGATTAACCATAATTAAAATCACACAAGTCGGTTCCCCACTATTTACATTGATAAAGCTTTTTTTAGAATCGACGGTATTGTCCGCGATCCAAAATCAGAATCAGAATCAAGTTTATTTCGCCAAGTACAACGTGAGTCTCCATCACTCCTGTACCAACTCCAAGTAGAGCTGCACGCCGCTTCACTCCTGCATCCAGTCTGTAACAGCCCTAGGAATATTGCCAACAAAGAAGTAAAGAGATGATGTTACTGTAAAAGTGATTGCTGCTGGTCTGTGTCGGGTCAGCCTGGCTATGTGAAAAATGACAACATACGGAGTTATCAAGCAACTACTGGCTGGGCCACAAACGAGATTTTGCTGATCCTGAGAGGGGCAGCTGACATATCTGGTGAGCGTATATTGAACTTAATACTTCAGGAGAAACGTGGAACCTGTATTCACCCCGCTTTACCCCACAGGAACTCTGGAAGGAATTTTATGTGGACTTTTATGTCTGGACTATTATAGATACTTGCTCTTAAAGGGACATTAATGAATATGTTATGTACTACTGCTTGTGATGTTCTGTTGAGTTATATGCAGCATCCTGTAGAGCGCCCCTATTTTACCAATTTTAATGTACCCGGAATTGGTTTTGGTACAACAGGGTCGGTGGTGGTACAATAGCAGAATAGTACATATTAGCATACAGTAGACAGTAGATACATAGTGCATACAGTATATAAAGTAGATACATATGGTAGGTCCAATGCAACACAAGGCATAGAAATAAAGCATAAATAGGCTACTAAAAGAAAGATTAACCCAGGAGAAGGACCAGGAAGGTAATCCGCTGCCGACTATGGCACTCCAAACGCTTTGCAGCGATACTTCGAATCAGATTCCCCCGCAGTCTAACTCTAGGAAGGAGAAAGAGAGAGGAGAGGAAAGAAGAGAAAGAAAGTTAAGAGAAAAAATACAGTGAAAATAGTCCCCTTAGGATTGCGGCATAACCTGGTCGGTCGGTTAGTGTCCAGTTTGTGTCCCGCTGATCGGCTTTATTGCCTTGTCTGCTGCGGAGACTGATGCTTGGCATTGAAATGGCTGAGGTCAAAGCATGGGCCTCCATGCTGCACTCGCTGGAACTCCCATGTGGGGCTGGGTGACCTGCTCTTGATCTGTGGATTGATGAAGTCCTGCTGCTGGATCCAGTGACAGTCTCCTGGAGCAGGCAGTGTGAACTGCAGCAGCTGCAGCCGATCAGGGTCTCGGCAGTGGGACAGATGGTGGCAGTACGGTCCGGGCAGAGGGCTCTAGGATGGTTAGCTGGGGGAGTGCAGCAGCATCCTCAGAGGCGATGGAAGGGCACTTGTGCCTTTAACTGCGGCGTCCTCCCGGTTCCTTTGAAAGCGGCGCTATAGCTGCCCACGTGGTGCTTCCGTGTGGATGCAGGAGCTGGGCAGTGCTCTTTCGGTGTTTTCCCTCCTGCAGTCGGCAGTGGAACAACGCAGACTGGTCCTCCTACAGCAGCTAGCGATGGTGACCACCCGGACGGTGGTGTCTGTCTTCTGGGTCCTCCTTTGAGCGCCCGCATTAGCGCCTGATCCTCCGGCGGTGGAGCGGCCTGTGTGTGGTCCATTAGCCAGCCACGTGGGAGACGGCTGCAGCTCAGTGATGGCGGTAGTGCGCTAGGAACTCTAGCCCAGCGTGCCCAGGCTCCCCCCGAACAAGGAGAGCACGGGGAACTCCTTCAACCTTCCTGCGTAGGTGAGCCACAATGGGAAGGGGGAAAAAGAGAGAGAAGGGCCGGAGCCCTGCGTGCCGTGGCAACATACGCGGGCGC
Source organism: Hyperolius riggenbachi (assembly GCF_040937935.1). Taxonomy (NCBI): domain Eukaryota; kingdom Metazoa; phylum Chordata; class Amphibia; order Anura; family Hyperoliidae; genus Hyperolius; species Hyperolius riggenbachi. The sequence continues at coordinate 351,540,377 of NC_090650.1, forward strand.
CGACTTAACATACAAAATCGCCCTAGTGGGTCCCAGCCCTAAGGCGGTACTGGCTCCGGACTGTTTCCTGTTCATCCTTTTTTTCACACACATAAAAATGAATCCTCAGTTGAGCTGATTTTGTGTTTATGCAGCTAAAATGTGAGAAGACAAATTGTATCTGCCTGATTGTCCAGCATTTAGAACCTTTAGATTTTAATTTTGAAGGACCTTTACATAATCATACACTCATGAATCTTTTCAGTTCCGTTAATGTCACACACCATACTAGTATGGGCAGGGAGTGGGAGTAATGGGTGTCCTTTAATCTTCTTGCTCAGAGTTGGGCTTTAATTACTGTAATAAGTAAGCAAAAATCTACCTATTGCTGTTATTACATCTGAGCTTGCAGTTCAGCTTTAAGCTTGGCTGTCATGGAAACTGGTTGTTGAAACATAGCTTTCCCTAAATTTGGTGTTACAGATTTGGTGGCAGGAAGGGAGAACTTCGTCCTGTTGATTATAGTTTATTCTGTGGATTTCATAAAATTGCACCGACAACATGCACTTTAACGTGGTTGAGTAAAGAGAAAAATGCTTTGAGAATAAAGATTTTATACAACATCGACCTGATTCTCACATTGATGGTTTTCAGTATAATTATAACAGCTTTCCAAGGCTCTTCTGTTTTTAAACCATCTAAAAAAAAAAAATAAAAAGTATACATTTTGTGCAGATGAACGTGAGAAATGAAAGCCCTAGATACACCTCATTTCATACTAATACAATTACAATAAATAAATAAAAATAATGGCGCTAATTGAATGGAATGGTAGGCAGCAGTAAAATGTGAAAATGCTGATATTCTTTTGCATTCATTTAACCACTTTTATTTGTTTTTGTATCTTACTACGATAGCATTTTTTTTGTCTTTCATTGTTTCTTTTGGTAGTGGGTTTCCATGCGATTTTATAAAGTGTGGAAAAATACAGTAGAATTAGGATTCCTCAAATTACAGAATCAGATTTCACAAAAACGAAGATCGTTAAAAAGATTCTTTTCTTTTCCATGTTCCCTGGATTAGCCTTAATACACATACCAAATTTGTGTGTGGCTATCATGTATGGGGGCTTTGCAATTTACTGCGAAAATTGGTCCCATACATTTTCAGTGCAATATCAGGAAATCAAGTTCGCAAATTTTGCCTGCTCATTGCTAGTAGACACATTAAACATCCATTTTATGACCATAGTCCTGGTAGAGCCTCTTCTTGCACAGTTTACAGCCGTTGAAACTTTGTGTTGAAGTGACTCCACTCTCAATCTGAAGAGAGAAGCTGTCTGAACACCAGAGCAGCAGCACATGAGCATGGAGATAACAGACTCTTTACCCTCTGGAAAAGACAATAGCTAAACAACTTGGAAGACAGAGAACAGGTGTCAGCTGTTGGTGAAGATGCAATATGCAAAAGTGACACTGCTTATAAGGATATCTCTTCTCCGAGGTGTAAGCCTCTGAAGAGGCTAAATCAGGCACACAAGTGACAGCCTAAGCATGGCATCCATGTATAACATACTTGTAAATGTGAAGAACCAATGTCTCTTTTTCAAAACATAGATATAGGGCAGTCGGTTTTTAATTTGTGCCATGTAAGTGTTGAATTACAATGTTACATTGCCTGACTCTGGGCAATTTATTTATTGTATTTATAAAGCGCCAACATATTACGCAGCGCTGGACATTAGTTTAGGTTACAGACAATATTTAGGGGTGACATAGTGTTGGAGCAGCTCTTGAGAAGTCCTGGAGGCGTGTACGGGACTGGGTGATGTGGAGGCGGTTAGGCGAAGTTCATTGGAAGAGCGGAGTGAGCGGCTAGGTGTGTACATCTGAGTAAGATCAAAAATGTAGGTTGGACAGGTTTTGTGGACAGATTTGTAGGTCAGACACAATATCTTGAATATCTTGAATCTGATTCTGGACTGGATAGAAAGCCAGTGGAGGTATTCAAGGAGGGGATCCGCCGTGGTGGAGCGATGGGAGCAGTGGATAATTCTGGCTGCCGCATTCATGATAGACTGCAGTGGGGTTGTTCGGGTCATAGGGAGACCAGACAGCAGGGCATTGCAGTAGTCAAGGCAGGAAATTATGAGGGCATGGATGAGGAGTTTGGTGGTGGCAGAGGTCAGGAAAGGGCGAATCTTACAGATGTTACGAAGGTGGAAGTTGAAGGACTTTGTGAGGTTTTGGATGTGGGGAGTGAAGAAGAGTGCGGAGTCCAGGGTGACACCCAGACAGTGGGCATGAGAGGTAGGGCGAATGGTAGTGTGGTTAACAGTGACATGCACATCTGGGAGGTTCATGGATGGCCGGGGTGGGAAGATCATAAATTCCGTTTTGTCTAGATTTAGTTTCAGGAACCTAGCAGACATCCAGGAGGAAATGGCTGATAGGCAGGGGGAGACCTTGTCCATGGTAGTGATGGATATGTCAGGGGTGTGGAGGTAGATCTGGGTTTCATCTGCATACAGATGATAGTTAAAACCCATGGAAGAGATAACCTTGCCAACAGAGGAAGTGTATAGGGTGAACGGTAGGGGGCCAAGGACCGAACCTTGGGGGACTCCCACCGAGAGGTGGTTAGGGGTGGACGAGGACTCATTGAAGGCGATCGTGAAGGAGCGGTTGGAGAGGTAGGATGAAAGCCAGGACAGGGAGAGATCATGAATGCCCATGGACTGGAGGGTCTGGAGGAGTAGGGGATGATCTACTGTGTCAAAAGCTTCTGAAAGGTCAAGGAGGAGGAGAATGGAGAATTTACCTTTAGCTTTAGCTAAGGCAAGGTCATTGATCACTTTGGTGAGAGCAGTTTTGGTTGAGTGGGCAGGCCGAAATCCAGATTGGAGTGGGTCTAGCAGTGAGTTGGCATTGAGGTACTGGGTCAGGCGTTTGTGAACCAGACATTCAAGGAGTTATGAGGCAAAGGGGAGGAGGGAGATAGGACGGTAGTTGGAGGTTAGTGAGGGGTAGAGGGAGGGTTTCTTGAGCAGGGGTAGTACAGTGGCCTGCTTGAAGTCTGAGGGGAAGGTGCCTGTGGATAGGGAGAGATTGAACAGGGTAGTGAGGACTGGGGCCAATTCCGTGAAGTGAGGCTGGAGTAAATCAGAAGGGATGGGGTCAAGGGGGAAAGTAGTGGTATGGGAAGTCTTCAGTAGGTGGTTGACTTCCTCGTGGTAGTAGGAGTGAAGGATGTGAGGGGAGGATAGGGTGGAGGAGGAGCTGGTTGGGAGGGGGTGGGAGGTGAAGATTGGAGATTGCAATAGCCCAATAGCCCTGCAATGGTAAGGTGCTGTTTGGTTTAAGAATGAGCTATATTTTACTTCATACTATTTCTATTTTTCCCCTTTTTTTCTTTGTTTCTTGGTCACCATAGCAGAGTCTGTAGCTTCAGATCGCTGATCCTGTTTGACAGCCCTGCAGCCTTACACACGCAAGGTGCTGTTCGGTTTCTGCTTCTGCCATTTTTTTAGTTTTACAAGTTCATGTGTTTTTTGTTCCTGGCTGTCATGTTTGCTCCCAAGTCACACTGGATTCCTCTTCCTCAAAGTGGGGAACTTATCGGAAGTCATTAGGACAGGGACAGAACAAGAAGCAGCCAATGTGTGGCATCCCTGTTACCACATATTTGCTGATGTTTAACACAAATGTCTTCTTTTTTCCCACAGTGTAGGCTAAATGGCTCTCATTTTCTCCAATGTTTTATCCTAGGTGACAGAGCCACCCTACACTGAGCGACTACCATTTTAATGGATTTCGGCCTGCCCACTCAACCGAAACTGCTCTCACCAAAGTGGTCAATGACCTTGCCTTAGCTAAAGCTGAAGGTAAATACTCCATTTTCCTCCTCCTTGACCTTTCAGCAGCTTTTGACACAGTAGATCATCCCCTACTCCTCCAGTCCCTCCAGCCCATGAGCATTCATGATCTCGCCCTGACCTGGCTTTCATCCTACCTCTCCAACCGCTCCTTCTCGACCTCCTTCAATGAGTCCTCGTCCACCCCCAACCCCCTCTCGGTGGGAGTCCCCCAAGGCTCGGTCCTTGGCCCCCTACTGTTCTCCCTATACACATCCTCCATTGGCAAGGTTATCTCCTCCATGGGTTTTAACTATCATCTGTATGCAGATGAAACCCAGATCTACCTCCACACCCCTGACATATCCACTACTACCAAGGACAAGGTCTCCTTTGTTATTTGTTTATTGATAAGAGGAAACATAAATAATGAGTGCATTGGACACTCGAAACACACTCTCATCATTTCAAAAGGGGACACTCTCCTATGAAAGACACACACTTTCACTTTGAAAGAAGGGATCCCAGACTCTAACGCCCTACCAGCCTTGAGGCCACTCCCAGATCTGGTTAGCAGTGCAGGCCTAGCAAGATTCCTTACTCCATTTTATTGGTAACTATACATTTTTAATTATATTAAAGCCAACTAAGTTAGGGGCTTGGATTTTCAATGATTCTATACCTAGTATAGAATACCCTGAACATGTGACCTTCCTGGAATTGCAACTAGGAATATCCATGTTTGATTTGGGTTCATTTTTCTGTACATTTTTTATTAATGTAAGTTTTTCCTCCAAGCTTATAACCTGTTAGACATATAAAGGTTTCATTTACAGACCAGGTCATAATTGCATAATTTCATATCTTTTTCCTTTGATTTGAAATCAGACTCTTTTTATAAAATAAGTGTTTACAGATCAGTAAACTTTAAACTTGTTTTATATATTGAAGTTTGTAGACCAGCTAGATCTGCTTCCATATTTTTCCTTTGTTAGATTGTGCATTACAATCAAGCCTTGCAAATAAGATAAAATGTCTGCCATCTTGTGGTTACACAGCCTGTGGTCAACTTTGCTCTGAAGTGTGTATAGTCAGCTTATACCGAGAAGTACCTTGTGGCTATTATTATTTGGTGGTTATTGTTTGATTTGTATTATGTGATTTGGATTTGTAATCATTCTGGCAACTTTTATATATTTAATAAATTAATTATTTTAAAAGTAAAGAGTTGTCCTGACTTTTCACTCTTTGTACCAGTAGCTTGAGAAACTCGCTATAAGAACTTAAGGTTGGGCGTTTTTAATATAACAAGACTCCTCCCATTATTTTTTTGTAGGAGGCCTTAGTTTTTTTTATTTTATACATACGGTTATAGTTTATATAATCGTATCGTATCAACGCCTGACATATTTATGGAGGCCCCAGCGAGATAGCGAGTTCATATTCTCATATTAGTACAAATCGTGAAAACGTTCCATCATATTTCTGTTAAGCTTGTTTTATTTTGATTGACTTATTGAAACCATGAGTGTTGCAGGTAGTGACACTTGGAGTACCCCAGAGCAATTGACTCACAATGTTGTTGAATTTTTAAATACACGGGTAAGAATTGAGCAAGGGATAGATGTTTGGATTACTGATTTGAAAAAGGATGTTAAAGCAGACCTTAATGATATCTTTGCAATGGATGGTGAGGCATTACCAACACAGATTAAACTTAGTCTCGCCAACGATCTGAATTTTGAAAACCCCCTTGAAAGACTGGTGACATTAGCAACCTTACTGTTTAATATCAGTGAGGGCCAAATTGTAAATGAAAGGAGAAATAAAAATTTCCCTGAGCATAATGTTAATGAAGCCTGATTTGAACTTAAAATCCCAGCCAAAGAAAGTAAAGCCAAAGACAGCAACAAAATCCCAATCAAAATAGACCCCACAGTACTAAAGGGTCAGATGGGAGTAGCTCAGGTTCTGGAAACCAGGACTACCGTCCTCGGTTCAACCGGGGGTACCAAGGGTACCAGGGTAACCAAAGTTATAGGGGTTACCAGGGGTACAGAGGTCCCCAGGGATATAGAGATCCCCAGGGATTTAGACGTGGGGATAATAGACCCAGGCAGCAGTGGGAAAGGAGACAGGGCCCACCGAACTCACCTAGGGGTAGATCACCACCAAACTCACCCAGGAGTGGATCACCCACAGGGAACCGAGATAGTTCTCAAAACCAAAACCCTCATAGGCCTAACAGATTTGATCAACTTGCAGACCAAGTGGCCAAGTTAAGTGACATTGTAAGTAAAATGTCTCAATTTTCTGCACCAAAAGAACCTGAAGTTTTTTTGAGGGGAAAAAGCAGGGCCAAGCTCTGCCAAATAAAGAAAGTGGAAACAGATTCCGACATGGAAAGGGATATGAAAGAATTAAATATGGTTAATGATAATGTTTTGCATTGCTCCGACCCATCCTGGGTCGGGGAGGGGAAGTCTAATGTTTCTGTCTTCTTTCAGCCAAATAAGGACCAAATATGTAATACAGTGTTACTCAAGCCTGTGTGTGAAGTACCTTCTGTTCAACTTGTTCCACTGGTGGAATCCATGGAAACTCAGATGACCTGCAGGCGGAGCCAGGAGGAGCAATCTCCAAATTTCCTAATGCCACAGAGGGATCACTCCCTAAAACAACAGATGGTAAAACACTCCAATTTTCTCTGTAATATTTTACAGTTAGAGGCTGATATTTTATAGATACCTACCTTCAAAATGGATAAAGGTGTCCAGAGTCAAACTGTGATTGCTAGCTGTATTTTATTTGTCTCCATAGGAAACAAAATGTAGGTAAACACCTCCAGCATGCTTTTGCATTTACTCAAAGAAATATTGAAGAAGCTGCAGTAAGTACAAAGACGTACTACGATTTTAAAACCACTCAAAAGGAGTATCAGGTTCAGGACAAAGTTTATCGCTATAACTTTGCCATGGATCAGGTAAAGGAAAGGAAAATTCATACCATCTTGGAAAGGTCCCTATATAATCACTAATAAATTATCTCCTGTGGTTTATAAGGTTCCAATCCCAAAAGGGGATGACTTTGTTGAAAAATGGGTGTACATTAACCAATTACGTGTTTGTCATCCTAGCTCACAGCTTCGCAGAATAGAGCAAGTCGAGAGCTGAGTGGTAAGAGATCTGGAAGTATTGGTTAAGGATGGAAGTAGAGATTAGTATTGTATATAGATATGTACATGATGCTGAGCCGAGTGTGATGCCAGATCCATCATCCGTGATCATGCTACCGGATATGGCGGGATTCATTATGACCAGACGAAGGTTCCTATCCCAGAAGGTCCAGATGAACCTAAACCCACGATGTGTCGATGAAAGACAAGTCCACGTATCTGAGATCTGCTTACCCGAGATTCAAGCTCGATACCCTTTGCACATCGGATACTCACAGGAGTGGGTTGTACATTTCATGAAACAAACCCGGAAAACCTTGTCCGGAAAATCCTTTTGTTTAAGCCAAAGGCCAAAGAAGTTCATCATTGTTACAGTTGCTGTTTGTTACCTTTGCAGCAAGAGGAAACCTGTTTGTTTGCCAAAAGGAATATCACTTGCCAGTTCATCCTTCTTTAACCACTTGCCGACCGCCCACAGCCCATGGGCGGCGGCAAAGTGGACGCCTAAAGGACCGCAATACGCCTTCAGGCGGCGCGTCCTTTAGGCATGCCGGGGGAGCGATCGCCCATCAATCACCCCCTGTCACTGCCACCCAACAATCAGCCCCTAACCTGCCCCTTGCGGGCAATCTGATCACCCACCCACACCAATAGATCGCCCGCAGATCCGACATCAGATCACCTCCCAAATCCATTGTTTACATCTATTCTCTCCTCTAAACACCCACTAATTACCCATCAATCACCCATCAATCACCCCCTATCACCACCTGTCACTTTTACCTATCAGATCAGACCCTAATCTGCCCCTTGCGGGCACCCAATCACCCGCCAACACGCTCAGATTGCCCTCTGACCCCCCCTTATCAATTCGCCAGTGCATTAATTACATCTGTTCTTCCCTGTAATAACCCACTGATCACCTGTCAATCACCTGCCAATCACCTATCACCCATCAATCACCCCCTGTCACTGCCACCCATCAATCAGCCCCTAACCTGCCCCTTGCGGGCAATCTGATCTCCCACCCACACCATTAGATCGCCCGCAAACCCGCCGTCAGATTACCTCCCAAATGTATTGTTTACATCTGTTATCTTCTCTAAACACCCACTAATTACCCATCAATCACCCATCAATCACCCCCTATCACCACCTGTCACTGTTACCTATCAGATCAGACCCTAAGCTGCCCCTTGCGGGCACCCAATCACCCGCCCACACGCTCAGATTGCCCTCAGACCCCCCCCCTTATCAATTCACCAGTGCATTAATTACATCTGTCCTTCCATGTAATAACCCACTGATCACCTGTCAATCACCTGCCAATCACCTATCACCCATCAATCACCCCCTGTCACTGCCACCCAACAATCAGCCCCTAACCTGCCCCTTGCGGGCAAACTGATCATCCACCCACACCAATAGATCGCCCGCAGATCCGACATCAGATCACCACCCAAGCGCAGTGTTTCCATCTATTCTCTCCTCTAAACACTCACTAATTACCCATCAATCACCCATCAATCACCCCCTATCACCACCTGTCACTGTTACCCATCAGATCAGACTCTAATCTGCCCCTTGCGGGCACCCAATCACCCGCCTACACGCTCAGATTGCCCTCAGACCCCCCCCTTATCAATTCGCCAGGGCATTATTTACATCTGTCCTTCCCTGTAATAACCCACTGATCACCTGTCAATCACCTGTCAATCACCCATCAATCACCCCCTGTCACTGCCACCCATCAATCACCCCCTGTCACTGCCACCCATCAATCAGCCCCTAACCTGCCCCTTGCGGGCAAACTGAACACCCACCCACACCAATAGATCGCCCGCAGATCCGACGTCCGATCACCTCCCAAGTGCAGTGTTCACATCTGTTCTCTACCCTAAACACCCACTAATTACCCATCAATCACCCCCTGTCACTGCTACCTATCAGATTAGACCCCTATCTGCCCCTAGGGCACTCAATCACCCGCCCACACCCTCAGAATGCCCTCAGACCCCAGCCCTGATCACCTCGCCAGTGCATTGCTTGCATCTATTCCCCCCTCTAATCACACCTTGAGACACCCATCAATCACCTCCTGTCACCCCCTAGCACACCTACCCATCAGATCAGGCCCTAATTTGCCCCGTGTGGGCTCCTGATCACTCGGCCAAACCCTCAGATCCCCCTTAGACCCCCTTCCGATCACCTCCCCAGTGCATTGATTGCATCTATTTTCCCCTCTAATCACCCCCTGAGACACCCATCAATCACCTCCTGTCACCCCCCTAGCACTCCTATCCATCAGATCAGGCCCAATACAACCTGTCATCTAAAAGGCCACCCTGCTTATGACCGGTTCCACAAAATTCGCCCCCTCATAGACCACCTGTCATCAAAATTTGCAGATGCTTATACCCCTGAACAGTCATTTTGAGACATTTGGTTTCCAGACTACTCACGGTTTTGGGCCCGTAAAATGCCAGGGCGGTATAGGAACCCCACAAGTGACCCCATTTTAGAAAAAAAGACACCCCAAGGTATTCTGTTAGGTGTATGACGAGTTCATAGAAGATTTTATTTTTTGTCAAAAGTTAGCGGAAATTGATTTTTTATTGGTTTTTTTTCACAAAGTGTCATTTTTCACTAACTTGTGACAAAAAATAAAATCTTCTATGAACTCGCCATACACCTAACGGAATACCTTGGGGTGTCTTCTTTCTAAAATGGGGTCACTTGTGGGGTTCCTATACTGCCCTGGCATTTTAGGGGCCCTAAACCGCGAGGAGTAGTCTAGAAAACAAATGCCTCAAAATGACCCGTGAATAGGACGTTGGGCCCCTTAGCGCACCTAGGCTGCAAAAAAGTGTCACACATGTGGTACCGCCGTACTCAGGAAAAGTAGTATAATGTGTTTTGGGGTGTATTTTTACACATACCCATGCTGGGTGGGAGAAATTTCTATGTAAATGGTCAATTGTGTGTAAAACAAATCAAACAATTGTCATTTACAGAGATATTTCTCCCACTTAGCATGGGTATGTGTAAAAATACACCCCAAAACACATTATACTACTTCTCCTGAGTACGGCGGTACCACATGTGTGGCACTTTTTTACACCCTAAGTACGCTAAGGGGCCCAAAGTCCAATGAGTACCTTTAGGATTTCACAGGTCATTTTGCGACATTTGGTTTCAAGACTACTCCTCACGGTTTAGGGCCCCTAAAATGCCAGGGCAGTATAGTAACCCCACAAATGACCCCATTCTAGAAAGAAGACACCCAAAGGTATTCCGTTAGGAGTATGGTGAGTTCATAGAAGATTTTATTTTTTGTCAAAAGTTAGCGGAAAATTGATTTTTATTGTTTTTTTCACAAAGTGTCATTTTCCACTAACTTGTGACAAAAAATAAAATCTTCTATGAACTCACCATACTCCTAACGGAATACCTTGGGGTGTCTTCTTTCTAAAATGGGGTCATTTGTGGGGTTCCTATACTGAACTGGCATTTTAGGGGCCCTAAACCGTGAGGAGTAGTCTGGAAATCAAATTTCGCAAAATGACCTGTGAAATCCTAAAGGTACTCATTGGACTTTGGGCCCTTTAGCGCAGTTAGGGTGCAAAAAAGTGCCACACATGTGGTATTGCCATACTCGGGAGAAGTAGTACAATGTGTTTTGGGGTGTATTTTTACACATACCCATGCTGGGTGGGAGAAATACCTCTGTAAATGACAATCTTTTGATTTTTTTACACACAATTGTCCATTTACAGAGTTATTTCTCCCACCCAGCATGGGTATGTGTAAAAATACACCCCAAAACACATTGTACTACTTCTCCCGAGTACGGCGATACCACATGTGTGGCACTTTTTTGCACCCTAACTGCGCTAAAGGGCCCAAAGTCCAATGAGTACCTTTAGGATTTCACAGGTCATTTTGCGGAATTTGATTTCCAGACTACTCCTCACGGTTTAGGGCCCCTAAAATGCCAGGGCAGTATAGGAACCCCACAAATGACCCCATTTTAGAAAGAAGACACCTCAAGGTATTCCGTTAGGAGTATGGTGAGTTCATAGAAGATTTTATTTTTTGTCACAAGTTAGTGGAAAATGACACTTTGTGAAAAAAACAATAAAAATCAATTTTCCGCTAACTTTTGACAAAAAATAAAATCTTCTATGAACTCACCATACTCCTAACGGAATACCTTGGGGTGTCTTCTTTCTAAAATGGGGTCATTTGTGGGGTTCCTATACTGCCCTGGCATTTTAGGGGCCCTAAACCGTGAGGAGTAGTCTGGAAATCAAATTCCGCAAAATGACTTGTGAAATCCTAAAGGTACTCATTGGACTTTGGGCCCTTTAGCGCAGTTAGGGTGCAAAAAAGTGCCACACATGTGGTATCGCCGTACTCGGGAGAAGTAGTACAATGTGTTTTGGGGTGTATTTTTACACATACCCATGCTGGGTGGGAGAAATAACTCTGTAAATGGACAATTGTGTGTAAAAAAAATGAAAAAATTGTCATTTACAGAGATATTTCTCCCACCCAGCATGGGTATGTGTAAAAATACACCCCAAAACACATTCTACTACTTCTCTTGAGTACGGCAATACCACATGTGTGGCACTTTTTTGCAGCCTAACTGCGCTAAGGGGCCCAAAGTCCAATGAGCACTTTTAGGCTTTACAGGGGTGCTTACAAATTAGCACCCCCCAAAATGCGAGGACAGTAAACACACCCCACAAATGACCCCATTTTGGAAAGTAGACACTTCAAGGTATTCAGAGAGGGGCATGGTGAGTCCGTGGCAGATTTCATTTTTTTTTGTCGCAAGTTAGAAGAAATGGATTCTTTTTTTTTTCTTTTTTTTTGTCACAAAGTGTCATTTTCCGCTTACTTGTGACAAAAAATAATATCTTCTATGAACTCACTATGCCTCTCAGTGAATACTTTGGGATGTCTTCTTTCCAAAATGGGGTCATTTGGGGGGTATTTATACTATCCTGGAATTCTAGCCCCTCATGAAACATGACAGGGGGTCAGAAAAGTCAGAGATGCTTGAAAATGGGAAAATTCACTTTTTGCACCATAGTTTGTAAACGCTATAACTTTTACCCAAACCAATAAATATACACTGAATGGGTTTTTTTTTTTATCAAAAACATGTTTGTCCACATTTTTCGCGCTGCATGTATACAGAAATTTTACTTTATTTGAAAATTGTCAGCACAGAAAGTTAAAAAAATCATTTTTTTGCCAAAATTCATGTCTTTTTTGATGAATATAATAAAAAGTAAAAATCGCAGGAGCAATCAAATAGCACCAAAAGAAAGCTTTATTAGTGACAAGAAAAGGAGCCAAAATTCATTTAGGTGGTAGGTTGTATGAGCGAGCAATAAACCGTGAAAGCTGCAGTGGTCTGAGTGGAAAAAAAGTGCCTGGTCCTTAAGGGTTAGAAAGACTGTAGTCCTCAAGTGGTTAAGCGTTGGAACACATGATTAATTTCGGGAAAGTTTAATTTGCGATGTATCCACCTCAAGATGGAACTTTGTTGTTTGCTTTTACTGGATGAGAATTATGAAGAAACTTTTAAGTCAACTATGACTAATATCTTGTCGATCGGATCTACATGAACTTTCAACATGTCCATGAGGAGATAAAAAAAACAGAAGAAAGAGTTTGAAAACCCTTGTAGCTTTTCTGAAATTTTCCTGGTATAACAAAGATTTCAGAAAAGAAAGGGGATGTGTCAGGTTTTCAATTATCAGAAATTAATAGAGATTTATTATTTCAATAAAAACATAATTAATGTCCTTTAAAAATATAACCTTATAGGATTGCATGATCTATTATAGATATTAGCAAGTGTATCCGTATTTATATTATATATGCATGCATGTTTGATTCATTATATGGATTGCAAGAAATGGATCTTTTATATTATTTTTATATAAGATTTAAACCTGTGTAGTCAATTTAAGCTGAGTAATGAAATCCAAAGGACATGGTTTAGTGACAGACTGCTGAATCAGAAAGATTCTCCTCTGTCTGAAGAATGTTTACTGGAGTAATAACTCTTAATCTTTAGGCAAATCTTAAAAGTTTACTTTGTATTGGAAAATATTGAAGCCAAAGTGTCCTTGTTTACAGTCCAAAGGGCAGCAGGCTGTATAGTGGCAGCTTGAAATAAGAAGGTGAACTGATATAGAATTTCTTATAATCTTATTAGAGATTCTATATATATGCATGTCATATATAGTACTGTAATAAGCATTATTCCATATTATTTTATACAGTTAAGTGGATAGTATATGGGAATATATACTTAAATATCATATATTAGCTTATGCTCAATTCCAACTGTTTTCCCCATAGACGGTCAGAGCTACAATGTGTTTTAAACTTAAAGTTTAACTCAGTGACCAGACACTTAAGAACCATATTTACTAGAATAACATTTTGGATCATAAATGGTTGTTCTCAAACAGAGCCATAACTTACTGTTGACCAGCTGAATTGGCCCAAAGAGCTAATCTTGACCAGTTTTATGTGTTAAGGAATTAAAAGAAAGGAGCCTTTAATGAATTGTCAACATAGTGTTGAACATGGTATTAACAGGTCAATAGGTTATTCTTTTGAATGATATACCTTATACGAGTGTGCCCCCTGCTGGAGGAAATTACACATCCAGAAATAATGTCACATGATTTATATAAAGCTGATAGTTAAATGAGCTAGTTAGATAGAAATTTGAAAGAATACGTCCACCAACTCCGATTGGATCTTAGTTAATCCATGGAGGTTGGATTATTGATAAGAAGAAACATAAATAATGAGTGCATTGGACACTCGAAACACACTCTCATCATTTCAAAATGGGACACTCTCCTATGAAAGACACACACACTCTCGACCTCTGAAAGAAGGGATCCCAGACTCTTACGCCCTACCAGCCTTGAGGCCACTCCCAGATCGGGTTAGCAGTGCAGGCCTGGCAAGATTCCTTACTCCATTTTATTGGTAACTATAGATTTTTAATTATATCATAGCCAACTAAGTTAGGGGCTTGGATTTTCAATGATTCTATACCTAGTATAGAATACCCTGAACATGTGACCTTCCTGGAATTGCAACTAGGAATATCTGTGTTTGATTTGGGTTCATTTTTCTCTACATGTAAGTTTGTAACTTGTTAGAGAGATAAAGATTGGTTGACATATAAAGGTTTCATTTACACACCAGGTCATAATTGCATAATTTTGTATCTTTTTCCTTTGATTTGAAATCAGAAGATTCTTTTTATAAAATAAGTGTTTACAGATCAGTACACTTTAAACTTGTTTTATATATTGAAGTTTGTAGTTGTTTTAATCAATTCATCACTCGGCAGAATCATTGATTTTAACCTTCACGTTCAGTCAGGCATACGCTAGAGGTTTTACATATTATGGTTCAAAGTCATGATATAAAAGTGCAGTTCTACAGAGCTGGGCTGGCAATGAGAGGCAGCTTTGGCTGCACAATAACACTTCCTTGTATGTTTGTGAGTGAAGAAAAAAATCAAATAAATGTAAATACATTTCTGTACATGCTTCATTGCATTTCATTCCATGTAATGGAGCGATACAGAATGACCCAGCAAATGTATCACAAATGTGTGTGCTGAGAAAATATTTAAATCAGAACTGTGACAAGAATTAACATAAAAGCTAGACCTCAGTAGAGGAAAGCCTGGATGATCCCCCACTGCTTCTTGCTGAGACCCTCTTCTTCTTTATGGTGCACTCCCATCCATGTACACCTGTATGCAGGCCTTGTAATAACATCTATGGCCAGTCTTTGCAGTTCACACTCATTATAATGCCTGAATTATGCTACTGACCACTGTGAATCTGGCCTAATTGTTGGCAGTCTTTCACCTGAAACAATCATGAAAGATCACTTTGAGAGAAAAAGATCCTAACGCAGGATGGCAGCCACAGAGTGGCTCTCTCGTTCCACAGTCACGCCAGGTGGCGTGACCTCACGAGGGCCGAGATTTGCAGGGAACGAGTGCTCGCTCGTGCGTGCATTCCTTGCAGTAAACAGATCAGGGCTGCCATGATCTACCTGCCAGCCACGATCGGAGATGGCTGGCTGAAATTAACAAAAAAAAGCAAATACATAAGTGTACAGCACTGCGATTTAGAGCAGCACTGTGCAGAGGACATCCCTGTCACTTAACTGTCTCTTCCAACGGCTCACAATCTAATCCCTATCATAGGCTGACGCCTATGTATGTGTTGTGTAGTGAATGTATCATAGTCTAGGACTAATTAAGGGGGGGTGGATGGAGGGGGGAATAACAATAATAGAATAACAAAAAAAATGATCATCGCAGCAGTCAGAGACCACCAAAAGAAAGTTCTATTAGTGGTACAAAGAGAGGTACAATTAATTTGGGTGCTAAGTTGTATGACTGAGCAATAAACCATTAAAGCTGTGAAGTGCTGAATTGTAAAAAGTGGCCTAGTAAATGGAGGGTGTCACGAAAGAGCCGTGAGACCAGAAAACGCAATCGCAATCGGTTTCCTGAACCGATTGTCGTTGCATTGACAGATCAAGATTTGCTGTCTAGGGGGTCTTATTTTGGACATCTATCTTTCATAGCTGCTAGAGGAAGCCTTTTCATGAAGCCTGTTGTCTGTGACTGTCCCCAGGTTTTGTTTAATTAGCAAAGAACAAAGGATTTCCTGTCACAGGCAGATCACAGCTAAGTGTGAGCTTGCCATTTGGAAAGGATACCATTTGGTGAGCCCCCAGCAAAGTGAGCTTCCCTCACAGCAAGGGCTCAGACTTACCGGAGCCATGTAGACAGCTTAGAAATACATGGAGTTTATGATTTTTAGCCAGTTTAAGGAATACCGTTCATATGAGAGGTATGGAAGTTATCTCATTCTGCTGGTCCGGATCTAGTGAATATTTTAATATTAAATTGAGGCCCCTGACAGACCCAGAACCCGAGGTATTCCACTATTTTGTAACTGGGCATGCGAAAGCACCCAAGTTTGATGTCATATGAACTGGCATATTCTGAGGAATATGAATCTGTGACTGTTACATGTGTGCAGGAAGCGTAAGCCGAGATATGAAAACTGTCATATTTGGTGGGCACCAGAAACCCACCAAGGAGGTTAACCGCCCCCTGTCCAGCCCCTGGGCTGAACCTGAGACTCCACCCAAAATTTTGGTTTATTCAAAAGTGTTTGCCAGGGCCTCCTCCTTCATTCCTCCAATTCCATCTTCATGTGAGCCTGCTGCTGGCTTAAGGAGGGGCAGCAGCCAACTTGTCTGAACTTTGGCTCCTGAACTGAAACAAAGAACTGCACATGTTTTCCCAGAAAGGACATATTTCCACGGACTTAAAGAGAATCTGTAACGTCAAAACGTCCCCTGGGGGTACTCACCTTGGGTGGGGGAAGCCTCAGGATCCTAATGAGGCTTCCCACGCCGTCCACCGTCCCTCAGGGGTCTCGCTGCAGCCCTCCGTACAGCGGTGACGTCAATATTTACCTTCCCGGCTCCTGCGCAGGCGCTCTGACAGCTGTCATCTCCGAAGTGGGCGGAAATACTCGATCGCCGTCGGGTCTGCTCTACTGCGCAGGCGCAAGTCTCCGGCGCCTGCGAAGTAGAGTGGACCCGACTGAGATCGGGTATTTCCGCCTACTTCGGAGCCGAAAGCAGCCACAGCACCCCCGCTGGAGCCAGCAAAGGTAAATATTGAATTGACAGTCGGGTCTGTCGCCGTCTGTTCGGAGGGCTGCAGCGAGACCCCAGTGGGACAGGGAATGGCGTGGGAAGCCTCATTAGGATACCGAGGCTTCCCCCACCCGAGAAGAGTACCTCCAGGGGATGTTTTTGATGTTACAGTGTCTCTTTAAGTATTTTCTCGATTGTCTCCATAATTGTTGATTTTAATGATTTTCTGTATATATTAATTATTTATATTGCATTACTAATAAACGACTAAAAAGTTGTTTTATTTGTTCAGCTACACCAGCTATTCAGCCACACAGAAAGAATTCTAGCTTCTGAAGAGTCGCTACTATTGTTGATAAATAGATAAACTTTTTATTTGCAGGTATTAGTTAGGACTCCTACCCTTCTGTAGGAGTGGTGGCAGTTATACCCTGAAATAGTGTGTAAATTGTATTACCATAACTCACAAGCTCCCTTCTAGTCGGTCTGCTGCCAAAATCCCAGCGGTTTCTGTGCACTGATTGCGACCACAGATTGCATGGTCTGTGTGCTGACACCGATTGGAAGGCATTGTGCGGTCCGGCCACTAGGGGGCTTGTGACAGGGGGGTATAAACTCGTGGTCCTCAAGAAGTTAAACAATGCATTTCTTTACTTTCCTCATTCAAAACACCTTCAAATAGTAATTTTTGCCCATGTATTGCATCAAAACAAAATAGCATAATCTTTGTTTCTACTTTTGAAAGTTATCCTCCCACAAGCCCTGCTATTGTTAATAGATTGTGTCTAACAAATACAGTCCCTTATGGGACTGTTTGGGTGTATTACAGTGTATATGAATATATTGTGTCATTCTTGTCCTATGGGGAAGCTTACAGCATGTATATATATAATTTATATAATAACATATACATTATATATATATCTATATATATATATATAGATATAGATATATATATCTATATATATCTATATATATATATATAGACAAGAGAGTATATAATAACACCATCCATAACATGCAATTTGTTTTATTTCTTCATTTTAAAGGGACTATGTGGTCCCTTAGAGTATATTAAACTCATAAATAGGATTACTTTAAGTGTTTACATTATTGCACATGCATAATCAAACATAGCACGATACAAATGCTTTATAAAAAGAATTAATAGTAACTAGACCTTATAGTTTACATATAATATTGTAATCCATGGTATAAAATGGAATTAGCTTAAAGTGGATCCGAGATGAACTTTTACTCCTTGCATAATTGTGTTCCTTACATATAGTTTATAGGGCATTCCTCAAGCCAAATACTTGTTTTGTTTTGTTTTAATACTCTAATTTCCTATAAACTAATCAAGCCACACCCACAGCTTCTCCAGAGTGCCTTGGCGCTTGCAAGGGATTGTGGGATTTCAGTCTGGGCAGGTGAAAAAGGTGTTACTAGCTATAGATTTCAGAGGCAGAGTTTTCACAATCTGAGAGCTGCAGTGCAGATACAGATCAGTTGCCTGTGTAATGGAGGAGATAAGAGTGGAGTTTTCACAGAATATGCAGATTAGCATGCCTAGATACAGATAAGCTTGCCTGTGTGTGTAATTGTGTAATAGTGACAAGCAGAAAACATGTCTGCTCCCATTGTATCACAGGAAAAAATATTAATATACTGTTAAAGCGGTTTGAAGATAGATTTGCTGTGTAAACTATCTAAACTTTACATAAGATATATAGACAAGTCACTTGTTATATTTAGTTTTTCATCTCGGATCCGCTTTAAAGAAGCATTAAAATGAAAATAAATTGGTTCCCATTTTTTATGTTAACCACTTGAGGACCTAGGGCTTTCTACCCCTTAAGGACCGGCCACTTTTTTTCCATTCAGACCACTGCAGCTTTCACGGTTTATTGCTCGCTCATACAACCTACCACCTAAATGAATTTTGGCTCCTTTTCTTGTCACTAATAAAGCTTTCTTTTGGTGCTATTTGATTGCTCCTGCGATTTTTACTTTTTATTATATTCATCAAAAAAGACATGAATTTTGGTAAAAAAATGATTTTTTCTAACTTTCTGTGCTGACATTTTTCAAATAAAGTAAAATTTCTGTATACATGCAGCGCGAAAAATGTGGACAAACATGTTTTTGATAAAAAAAAACCCATTCAGTGTATATTTATTGGTTTGGGTAAAAGTTATAGCGTTTACAAACTATGGTGCAAAAAGTGAATTTTCCCATTTTCAAGCATCTCTGACTTTTCTGACCCCCTGTCATGTTTCATGAGGGGCTAGAATTCCAGGATAGTATAAATACCCCCCAAATGACCCCATTTTGGAAAGAAGACATCCCAAAGTATTCACTGAGAGGCATAGTGAGTTCATAGAAGATATTATTTTTTGTCACAAGTAAGCGGAAAATGACACTTTGTGAGGAAAAAAAAAAAAAAAAAGTTTCCATTTCTTCTAACTTGCGACAAAAAAAAATGAAATCTGCCACGGACTCACCATGCCCCTCTCTGAATACCTTGAAGGGTCTACTTTCCAAAATGGGGTCATTTGTGGGGTGTGTTTACTCTCCTGACATTTTGGGGGGTGCTAAATTGTAAGCACCCCTGTAAAGCCTAAAGGTGCTCATTGGACTTTGGACCCCTTAGCGCAGTTAGGCTGCAAAAAAGTGCCACACATGTGGTATTTCCGTACTCAGGAGAAGTAGTATAATGTGTTTTGGGGTGTATTTTTACACATACCCATGCTGGGTGGGAGAAATATCTCTGTAAATGACAATTTGTTAATTTTTTTTACACACAATTGTCCATTTACAGAGATCTTTCTCCCACTCAGCATGAGTATGTGTAAAAATACACCACAAAACACATTATACTACTTCTCCTGAGTACGGCGATACCATATGTGTGGCACTTTTTTGCACCCTAACTGCGCTAAAGGGCCCAAAGTCCAATGAGTACCTTTAGGATTTCACAGGTCATTTTGAGAAATTTCGTTTCAAGACTACTCCTCACGGTTTAGGGCCCCTAAAATGCCAGGGCAGTATAGGAACCCCACAAATGACCCCATTTTAGAAAGAAGACACCCCAAGGTATTCCGTTAGGAGTATGGTGAGTTCATAGAAGATTTTATTTTTTGTCAAAAGTTAGCGGAAAATGACACTTTGTGAAAAAACACAATTAAAATCAATTTCCGCTAACTTGTGACAAAAAATAAAATCTTCTATGAACTCGCCATACTACTAACGGAATACCTTGGGGTGTCTTCTTTCTAAAATGGGGTCATTTGTGGGGTTCCTATACTGCCCTGGCATTTAAGGGGCCCTAAACCGTGAGGAGTAGTCTTGAAACGAAATTTCTCAAAATGACCTGTGAAATCCTAAAGGTACTCATTGGACTTTGGGCCCTTTAGCGCAGTTAGGGTGCAAAAAAGTGCCACACATGTGGTATCGCCGTACTCGGGAGACGTAGTACAATGTGTTTTGGGGTGTATTTTTACACATACCCATGCTGGGTGGGAGAAATAACTCTGTAAATGGACAATTGTGTGTAAAAAAAATCAAAAGATTGTCATTTACAGAGGTATTTCTCCCACCCAGCATGGGTATGTGTAAAAATACACCCCAAAACACATTATACTACTTCTCCCGAGTACGGCAATACCACATGTGTGGCACTTTTTTGCACCCTAACTGCGCTAAAGGGCCCAAAGTCCAATGAGTACCTTTAGGATTTCACAGGTCATTTTTGTTTCAAGACTACTCCTCACGGTTTAGGGCCCCTAAAATGCCAGGACAGTATAGGAACCCCACTAATGACCCCATTTTACAAAGAAGACACCCCAAGGTATTCCGTTAGGAGTATGGTGAGTTCATAGAAGATTTTATTTTTTGCCACAAGTTAGCGGAAATTGATTTGAATTGTTTTTCTTCACAAAGTGTCATATTCCGCTAACTTGTGACAAAAAATAAAATCTTCTATGAACTCACCATACTCCTAACGGAATACCTTTGGGTGTCTCCTTTCTAGAATGGGGTCATTTGTGGGGTTCCTATACTGCCCTGGCATTTTAGGGGCCCTAAACCGCGAGGAGTAGTCTTGAAACTAAATGTCGCAAAATGATCTGTGAAATCCTAAAGGTACTCATTGGACTTTGGGCCCCTTAGCGCACTTAGGGTGTAAAAAAGTGCCACACATGTGGTACCGCCGTACTCAGGAGAAGTAGTATAATGTGTTTTGTGGTGTATTTTTACACATACCCATGCTGGGTGGTAGAAATATCTCTGTACATGACAATTGTTTGATTTTTTTTACACACAATTGTCCATTTACAGAGAGATTTCTCCCACCCAGCATGGGTATGTGTAAAAATACACCCCAAAACACATTATACTACTTCTCCTGAGTACGGCGATACCACATGTGTGACACTTTTTTTGCAGCCTAGGTGCGCTAAGGGGCCCAACGTCCTATTCACAGGTCATTTTGAGGCATTTGTTTTCTAGACTACTCCTCACGGTTTAGGGCCTCTAAAATGCCAGGGCAGTATAGGAACCCCACAAGTGACCCCATTTTAGAAAGAAGACACCCCAAGGTATTCCATTAGGTGTATGGCGAGGTCATCGAAGATTTTATTTTTAGTCACAAGTTAGTGAAAAATGACACTTTGTGAAAAAAAACCAATAAAAATCAATTTCCGCTAACTTTTGACAAAAAATAAAATCTTCTATGAACTCGTCATACACCTAACAGAATACCTTGGGGTGTCTTTTTTCTAAAATGGGGTCACTTGTGGGGTTCCTATACCGCCCTGGCATTTTACGGGCCCAAAACCGTGAGTAGTCTGGAAACCAAATGTCTCAAAATGACTGTTCAGGGGTATAAGCATCTGCAAATTTTGATGACAGGTGGTCTATGAGGGACCGAATTTTGTGGAACCGGTCATAAGCAGGGTGGCCTTTTAGATGACAGGTTGTATTGGGCCTGATCTGATGGATAGGAGTGCTAGGGGGGTGACAGGAGGTGATTGATGGGTGTCTCAGGGGGTGATTAGAGGGGAAAATAGATGCACTCAATGCACTGGAGAGGTGATCAGAAGGGGGTCTGAGGGGGATCTGAGGGTTTGGCCGAGTGATCAGGAGCCCACACGGGGCAAATTAGGGCCTGATCTGATGGGTAGGTGTGCTAGGGGGTGACAGGTAGTGACAGGAGGTGATTGATGGGTGTCTCAAGGTGTGATTAGTGGGGGGAATAGATGCAAGTAATGCAATGGCGAGGTGATCAGGGCTGGGGTCTGAGGGTGTGGGCGGGTGATTGGGTGCCCTAGGGGCAGATGGGGGTCTAATCTGATGGGTAGCAGTGACAGGGGGTGATTGATGGGTAATTAGTGGGTGTTTAGAGGAGAGAACAGTTGCAATGCACTTGGGAGGTGATCTGACTGCGGGTCTGCAGGCGATCGGATGGTGTGGGTGGGTGATCAGATTGCCCGCAAGGGGCAGGTTAGGGGCTGATTGATGGGTGGCAGTGACAGGGGGTGACAGGGGGTGATTGATGGGTGATAGGTGATTGGCAGGTGATTGACAGGTGATCAGTGGGTTATTACAGGGAAGAACAGATGTAATTAATGCACTGGCGAATTGATAAGGGGGGGTCAGAGGGCAATCTGAGCGTGTTGGCGGGTGATTGGGTGCCCGCAAGGGGCAGATTAGGGTCTGATCTGATAGGTAAAAGTGACAGGTGGTGATAGGGGGTGATTGATGGGTAATTAGTGGGTGTTTAGAGGAGAGAATAGATGTAAACAATGGATTTGGGAGGTGATCTGATGTCGGATCTGCGGGCGATCTATTGGTGTGGGTGGGTGATCAAATTGCCCGCAAGGGGCAGGTTAGGGGCTGATTGATGGGTGGCAGTGACAGGGGGTGACAGGGGGTGATTGATGGGTGATAGGTGATTGGCAGGTGATTGACAGGTGATCAGTGGGTTATTACAGGGAAGAACAGATGTAATTAATGCACTGGCAAATTGATAAGGGGGGGTCAGAGGGCAATCTGAGCGTGTTGGCGGGTGATTGGGTGCCCGCAAGGGGCAGATTAGGGTCTGATCTGATAGGTAAAAGTGACAGGTGGTGATAGGGGGTGATTGATGGGTGATTGATGGGTAATTAGTGGGTGTTTAGAGGAGAGAATAGATGTAAACAATGGATTTGGGAGGTGATCTGATTTTGGATCTGCGGGCGATCTATTGGTGTGGGTGGGTGATCAGATTGCCCGCAAGGGGCAGGTTAGGGGCTGATTGTTGGGTGGCAGTGACAGGGGGTGATTGATGGGTGATTGATGGGTGATTGATGGGTGATTGACAGGTGATTGACAGGTTATCAGGGGGGATACATGCATACAGTACACAGGGGGGGGGGTCTGGGGATGGGGGTCCTGGGGAGAATCTGAGGGGTGGGGGGGTGATCAGGAGGGGGCAGGGGGCAGGGGGGGGAGATAAAAAAAAAATAGCGTTGATAGATAGTGACAGGGAGTGATTGATGGGTTATTAGGGGGCAGTGGCGGACACAGGCAGCAGTGGGCCCCTGTGCAAAATATCAATTGTGGGCCCCCCTGACCTGCGGCAAAAAATGGGCGTGGCTATAACCTACGACGCGTGAAGCACGCCGCAGCAAAAAATGGGTGTGGACAGAACCTGCGGCGCGTAGCGCCGCGGCAAAGAATGGGCGTGGCAATGACCGGATAAGGGCGGAGCTAACTGTAATTTAAAGTGATCCCGGGGTGAGAGTGATATGGAGGCTGCCATATTTATTTCCTTTTAAACAATACTAGTTGCCTGGCGGCCCTGCTGATCTATTTGGCTGCAGTAATAAACTGAATAACACCAGCAACAAGCATGCAGCTTAATCTTCTCAGTTCTGACAATATTGTCAGAAACCCCTGACCTGCTGCATGCTTGTTCAGGGTCTATGGTTGAAAGAATAAGAGGCAGAGGACCAGAACGGCAACCAGGCAACTGGTATTGCTTAAAAGGAGAGAAATATGGCAGCCTCAATATTATTCTCACCTCAGGTTCCCTTGAAAAGTGCAACGCAAAGACAGTGGGCCCAGGTTTTGGTGACCCTTTCCCCAGAAAATTCACATAATTGTGCAGGTTTTCTCATGAAAATACACATAATGTGAGCAGATATGCCCAGAAAATACGTGCAATCATGTCGGCAGATATGCCCAGAAAATACGTGCAATCATGTCGGCAGATATGCCCAGAAAATACGTGCAATCATGTCGGCAGATATGCCCAGAAAATACGTGCAATCATGTCGGCAGATATGCCCAGAAAATACGTGCAATCATGTCGGCAGATATGCCCAGAAAATACGTGCAATCATGTCGGCAGATATGCCCAGAAAATACGTGCAATCATGTCGGCAGATATGCCCAGAAAATACGTGCAATCATGTCGGCAGATATGCCCAGAAAATACGTGCAATCATGTCGGCAGATATGCCCAGAAAATACGTGCAATCATGTCGGCAGATATGCCCAGAAAATACGTGCAATCATGTCGGCAGATATGCCCAGAAAATACGTGCAATCATGTCGGCAGATATGCCCAGAAAATACGTGCAAGCATGTCGGCAGATATGCCCAGAAAATACGTGCAATCATGTCGGCAGATTTGCCCAGAAAACACATGCAATCATGTAGCAAATTTGCCCAGAACATACATGCAATCATGTGGCAGACCTGCCCAGAACATACACGCAATCATGTGGCAGACCTGCCCAGAACATACACCTGCTAAAATAAATAATAAAAAAAACCATTTACTCACCTGCAGCAGCAGACCTCCTGTCCCAGCCTCCATCCAGCGCGCAGCTCCCATGGGTGGTTAGGTGGATAGGTAGCCTGGTGGGTAGGTAGGTAGGCAGCCCTTAGCCGGGTGGGTAAGTAGCCTGGTGGGTGGCTGGGTAGCCGGGTGGGTGGGTAGCCTGGTGGGTAGGTAGCCTGGTGGGTGGGTAGGTGGGTGGTTAGGTAGCTGGGTGGGTGGGTAGGTAGCCTGGTGGGTCTTTAGGTAGGTAGCCTGGTGGGTTGGTAGGTAGCCGGGTGGGTAGGTAGGTAGGTAGCCTGGTGGGTGGGTAGGTAGCCGGGTGGGTGTGTAGGTAGCCGGGTGGGTGGTTAGGTAGCTGGGTAGGTAGCCGGGTGGGTGGTTAGGTAGCCGGGTGAGTGGTTGGGTAGCCGGGTGGGTGGGTAGCCAGGTGGGTAGGTAGCCGGGTGGGTAGGTAGCCGGGTGGGTAGGTAGCCGGGTGGGTAGGTAGCCGGCAGGGTGGTTAGGTAGCTGGGTGGGTAGGTAGACGGGTGGGTGGTTAGGTAGCCGGGTGGGTAGATGTGTGGGTGGTTAGGTAGCCGGGTGGGTAGCCGGGTGGGTGGTTAGGTAGCCGGGTAGGTAGCTGGGTGGGTAGGTAGCCGGGTGGGTGGGTAGGTATCCGGGTGGGTGGGTAGGTAGCCGGCAGGGTGGTTAGGTAGCTGGGTGGGTAGGTAGCCGGGTGGGTAGACGGGTGGGTGGCTAGGTAGCCGGGTGGGTAGGTAGCCGGGTGAGTGCGTAGATGTGTGGGTGGTTAGGTAGCCGGGTGGGTAGGTAGTCGGGTGGGTGGTTAGGTAGCCGGGTAGGTAGCCGGGTGGGTAGGTAGCCGGGTGGGTGGTTAGGTAGCCGAGTAGCTAGGTAGCCGGGTGGGTGGGTAGGTAGCCGGCAGGGTGGTTAGGTAGCCGGGTAGGTAGCCGGGTGGGTGGGTGGGTAGCCGGCAGGGTGGTTAGGTAGCCGGGTAGGTAGCCGGGTGGGTGGTTAGGTAGCCGGGTAGGTAGCCGGGTGGGTGTGTGGGTATCCGGGTGGGTAGGTAGCCGGGTGGGTAGGTAGCCAGCAGGGTGGTTAGGTAGCCGGGTAGGTAGCTGGGTGGGTGGTTAGGTAGCCGGGTGGGTGTGTGGGTATCCGGGTGGGTAGGTAGCTGGGTGGGTAAGGTAGCCGGGTGGATGGGTGTGTAGCTATCCGGGTGGGGGGCCCGACTCCTATCCTCCCTCACTCACCTCGGGGCCCCCCTCCCGGTATGCGCGGCGGCGGCGGCGGGCGGGAGAGCAGAAAATCCAGGAAGTCTCCGCCGGGGCTGCAGCAGACACTAGAGGCTGCTGCCGCTTGGTCTCCCGTGTCTCCAACTTTGTACACTGCTCGCTACTAAACCAGGAAGTAGCGAGCAGTGTACAAAGTTGGAGACACGGGAGACCAAGCGGCAGCAGCCTCTAGTGTCTGCTGCAGCCCCGGCGGAGACTTCCTGGATTTTCTGCTCTCCCGCCGCATCGCATGAGGGGGAGGGGGGGGGCCGATGTGAGGGGGGAGGACAGGAGTAGGGGCCCCCCAGGTTAAAATAAAAATAAAAGGTAAAATTAAAAAAAAAAACCTGCAATACTTAATGGGCCCCTGAAGCAGCGGAACTTCAGGGGCCCTCGTGCGGCGGCACGGCCTGCACGGCCGTATGTCCGCCACTGTTAGGGGGGTGATTGGGTGCAAACAGGGGTCTGGGGGGTGGGCAGGGGGGGGTCTGAGGGGTGCTGTGGGCGATCAGTGGGCAGGGGGGGGGCAGATCAGTGTGTTTGGGTGCAGACTAGGGTGGCTGCAGCCTGCCCTGGTGGTCCCTCCGACACTGGGACCACCAGGGCAGGAGGCAGCCTGTATAATACACTTTGTATACATTACAAAGTGTATTATACACTTTGTAGCGGCGATCGCGGGGTTAACATCCCGCCGGCGCTTCCGTATGGCCGGCGGGATGTTACGGCGGGTGGGCGGAGCCAGTTGCCGGGGGAAGCGCGCGTCATCAATGACGCGATCGCTCCCCCGGCATAGGAAAAGGACGCAACGCCCTAAGGCGTATTGCGGTCCTTAAGGCATCCACTTTGCCGCCGCCCATGGGCTGTGGGCGGTCGGCAAGTGGTTAAACAGTGAACACTACCAAAATCACGTTGCTAGCGGAGCACAAGTATGATGGCAAACACTAGCCATAGCTCTAGAGCTGCAGATGAATATGTGATTGCCATTGAACCCCAGCTCCTCCTACTCTGGAGCTGGATCCTCAGCCAACTTCCAGCCAGGGCCGGAGCTACCATAGAAAAAAATAGGCAACTGCCCCAGGGCCCCAGAGCCTGTAGGGGCCGCCAAGTTGTCCCTCCCCATGTTAACTGTTGCTCCCCAGGGTCTCTGCAGAGTCTGTTAAGTTGGGAGGTGATTGGGGGAGGGTCAGCAGCCAGCTCTTGGGCCCAGGAGGGAAGTTTGACTGCAACAAAGGGCCTCTAATGACGCTTTTTGGTCGGGGGGTGTCTGTTGGGGGGCCCCCAGGCTAATTTTGCCCTAGGGCCCAACTGTTACTTGAACCGGCCCTGCCTCCAGCCACCATGTGCAGCTATTTTTGTTGAAAGCATTCTTTCATTCTGTCATTAGTTGGCTAAATTATGAGACATTCCAACATCATATGACTTTAAAATGCAGATCGGAAGTTGGTAACTGGACAAGGAATATAACGGCTCATCACAGCGATTAGCTTCTTACATCACAAGGTGATGTTTGTATTTGTAAATAATTACTGTCATTGGTGATGTCTCTTCTAGGTCACAGAGTTTAAAGGTACGTAAACACCTAACAACTGATGTCGCCCTTTGAGGATCGGGACCTGATTCCCTTGTGTGACATCACTGGGCTGGCCTCGGCCTTTACAGACGCATATCAGTTGTGTAGCTGACAATGCACTCTGTTGCTATTCTGTGGTGGATCGACAACGGAGTGGCGTGTGCGCGACGTCACGGGGTGGGAGGGTAGGACGCGGAAAGGGGGGGGGGCATCTTCAAAAAAGTTGGCCAAGTTTATCCACCAGGCAGATCGCTTAACGAGCAGCCATCACTCCTGACTATCAGCTGAAGCGGTCATTATCAGCCACCTCTTGTCAGGTGTATACGAGGCTTAAGAGAACTTCAGGACGTCTTTGCTATTGGAGCTCACCACGTTGTCCGTAGAGGGTAGAATGGATGGAAGATGGGGGGTAACAAGTAGGCATGGTCAGCAATGGATCCACATTCAGGGCAGCCATCAAGTTTTTGAATCGTTAAAACAGGCTGAAGGTCAGGGCTGGTTTTTGGGGTATAGGAGTCAGAGCTCAGACAGAAGATGATAAGAACGAGGAAAAGTCCAGGATTATAAAGCAGCGAGAATAATCTAGGAGCATGCCAATGGTAGCTGCAGGAAGAGACAACGCCAATGAGCTGATGAGCTGGGCCATAGCAAAGTATTCAAATTAGGGTAGTGCACTGGTTCAGACTTTGGCTGGAAGGAGAAAATAAATCTCCTGAGTGTGCATGTATCCTGTTCCATTGGTGGACATTCTGCCATCCAAATATTTCTTTGTCTCAAAGGAAACATCAGGGGAAAGTAATAAAATGAGTATTACTTACCTACAGCTTCCTCCAGCCCCTGGCAGCCGACGTGTTCCTTGCCGCAGCTCCGGTGTCCCAGGATCCCCTCCATTGCGGATGCCGACTTCGCCAGGTTGGCATTCACTGCGCCTGTGCGAAAGCCGCTTTCTTTGCTACTAATGTTCTATTTATTATCTGTATCACACATGCAATTAATTATCTCATAAGTTTTCTTTTCGCTTCAGGTCCATGTTAAAGAGAATCTGTAGCCTCCTAAAATGCTCCTTTTTTCAGCCAGTATTCTTAAAGAGGAACTGTTGTGAAAATCTTAAAATTTAAAACACATACAAATAAGAAGAACATTTCTTCTTGAGTAAAATGAGCCATAAATTACTTCTCTCTCCTATGTTGCTGGCGTTTACAGTAAGTAGTAGAAATCTGACAGCACTGACAGGTTTTGGGCTAGTCCATCTCTCCATAGGGGATTCTCAGCATCGCCTTTATTCTTTATAAAGACACTTCCTGAAAAACATTTATACAAAGATGCTGACCAGCCTCCCTGCTCACCGTACACTTTTTTGGCAGTTGGACGGAGCAACTGCCATTCACTAAGACCATTTTGAAAATAAAGAAATCCCTGTGAACACCCCATGAGGAGATGGGCTAGTCCACAACCTGTCGGTTCTCTCAGATTTCTACTACCTACTGTAAGTGACAGCAACATAGGAAAAAAGTACTTTATGTTTCATTTTACTCTGGAAGAAACGTCTTAATTGTATATGTTTACATGTATTTTCAATTTTAAGATTGAGTTTTGAGCTGAGCCTCCATTCGTGTCAATTTCCTGCGGATCTCCGCCTTCTCCCGCCCCTCTCAGTCTTCTTTCACTGAGGGGCGGAGATCCACGGGAGATTGATGCGAATGGAGGCAGAGCTGCAGCTCAAACTCTGCCTCCCTGGGCAGCAAAATCCACGACTTTGAAAGTCCCGGTATTTCGGGGTGATTAAAGCCTCACTTTGCTGTGGAATAGCGGCATTTCAGCTAATCCATTAATTCTTAATAAGACTGGCTATAAAAAAGGGGCATTTTAGGAGGCTTCAGACTCTCTTTAAGTAAGACTGAGCAACATCCTGCAGATAGATTTCAGCCCTCTATACTTTTGTTTAAAAAAGGAAACGAGACATTTTGTGGAATAGCTGGCATAAAAATATATTTCTAATTGCCATAGTTCAGTGTTTATTGCACACACTGAGAAATAGAGGTTGGTGAACTTGACTCCCACCTGCCCACTGACAAGACAACTGTCAGTTATAAGGTGAAGCAAATGTACAGCAATAGATTAGAGAGGAGAAGGTCCAGATGGCAGCAGAATCTGTGCTGCTCTGTGTGTAACACTACCAAACCAGAGAAAGAAAGACACGAACAGACTGAAATATATTCATGTATCCATATTTCTTCAATTTTTTTCGCTGCTATTGCAGAACCGTGAAGGGAAGCTCTGTCTTTAGTATGAAAGAAACTACATACACTGCATAAAAATGTGAAATAATTGTGTTTTAGAATGACTTTTTAAGCTCAGACCAGGCACAAATGTCTTGCTAATACTGGGTAGGCACACAGTGGCAGAGCTAGGCTTGATTATGGGTGTAATATGCTATGCTTGGTGACAACAAATAAATCCTCTTTAACCACTTTACCCCCGCGCGTACGTATTTCTCCGCCCCTTTTTCCATCCTTTAAAAACCAGGGACGGAGAAACACGTACTTTCCGCGTTCCCGACGCTGCCCGCGCTCCCGCTCGTAAACACGCCGCCCGCCGCTAGTAAAACCGCCGCCGCCCGCTCGCCCAGAGATCAATGAACGGGAAAATCCATTCCCGTTCGTTGATCTAAGCCCCGCAATAATCAGCTGCTCTCCTATGGGCAGCGCGATCATTGTGAGAAAAAACTCACGTGTCCAGCCTCCTTATTCTTCCTCCAAGCTTCCGGAAGGAAGCTTGGAGGTCGCATTAAAACAAAAAGTTACTGTGGCCATCTTGTGGCCAAATAGTAAACTACACCCTACACATTTTTCACATACAAATAAATGACTTTTACACATAAAATTAACTCATTACCTCCCACACTCCCCATTTTTTTTTTTTTTTGTAATTAAAAAAAAAAAAAAAAAATTACAATTAAAAAAAATACATAAATAGTTACCTTAGGGACTGAACTTTTTAAATATTTATGTCAAGAGGGTATAACACTGTTACTTTATAAACTATGGGCTTGTAATTAGGGATGGACGCAAAACTGAAAAAAATGCACCTTTATTTCCAAATAAAATATTGGCGCCAAACATTGTGATAGGGACATAATTTAAATGGTTTTATAACCGGGACAAAAGGGCAAATACGTTTCATGGGTTTTAATTACAGTAGCATGCATTATTTAAAAACTATAATGGCCGAAAACTGAAAAATAATTATTTTTTTCCCCACATTTTTCCTATTTTCCCATTAAAACACATTTAGAAAAAAATAATTCTTGGCATAATGTCCCACCTAAAGAAAGCCTAATTGGTGGCGAAAAAAACAAGATATAGTTCATTTCATTGCGATAAGTAATAATAAAGTTATAGACGAATGAATGGAAGGAGCGCTGAAAGGTGAAAATTGCTCTGGTGCTCAGGGGGTAAAACCCCTCAGTGGTGAAGTGGTTAAAGGATGCCCGAATTGACATGTGACATGATGAGATAGACATGTGTATGTACAGTGCCAAGCACACTAATAACTGTGCTGTGTTCCTTTTTTTCTTTCTCTGCCTGAAAGAGTTAAATATCAGGTATGTAAGTGGCTGACTCAGTCCGGACTCAGACAGGAAGTGACTACAGTGTGACCCTCACTGATAAGAAATTCCAACTATAAAACACTTTTCTAGCAAAAAATGGCTTCTGAGAGCAAGAAAGAAATAAAAAGAGGTATTTCTTATCAGTGAGAAAGAAATAAAAAGAGGTATTTCTTATCAGTGAGGGTCACATTGTAGTCACTTCCTGTCATGTCAGGACTGAGTCAGCCACTCACAGCCACTGATATTTAACTCTTTCAGGAAGAGAAAGAAAAAAAGAAAAACAGCACAGTTATTTGTGTGCTAGGCACTGTACATACACATGTCTATCTTATCATGTCACATGTCAGTTCGGGTATCCTTTAAAGTACTTGGTAATGAGCCCTTTATCTATTTCCTGCAGCATGGACTTCCATAGCTGAATGATGCAATCTTTTCAAAGAGTCCAGTCTGTGCCACGCCCCCTAGCAGATTGGACAGTGTGATCCCCAAAACCGTGCAGCAGTACCTCCAACAACACAGCCTGCTACTAACTGCTTCCGGTCATGTGACCACATTTTTAAAATCAGACATAGCTGGAGAAGCCTTGTTTGACGCAAAAATGTAACATATGGGAACACTGATTACACAGCTACCAAATTATATATTTAGATGTGAGCCTGGGGATAGGCTTTAATAAGGCAAAGCACAATCTGGAAAATATAGTAACAACTCATGTCAAATAATTAGTAACCCACGTCTATTGTTCTCACTAATTTACATTGATGAAAGACAAAAATTCAGCCTACTATGGAGAATTATGCAATACCTATCATCATTGCTCAGTGCACTACATATATTGATAAGAACATCAGATGCTGATCCATACTGCAAACTATTAACAGTGGAAATATTATGAAGTGCATTGACCCATAGTAACCAATAAGATGTCAGTCTTCTAGAACACACTTGTATCAGTGTTATAGGAATCCTCATTAGTTAGTCTTGTTTACTCTAAGGCTTAGAGTCTAAGCTATGCTCTAACCTTATAAAAGCTCTGGGCAAAGATTCCATCTCATAAATGAAATACACAAAATTGCATTTATCTGTACCGTATAAGGGATATGCAGATAGCTCATGAGATGAGTCGAGTAGGCACAAAGCAGGTTGATGTGTGGCAGGTGTGAGCATAACTGGCACACAGGAACGTGGGTTTGATGTCATCATCATCATCTGTGTCTCAGTGCCTAGAATCAGCACCATCTCAGCTGGAACATTTTGTCAGTGGAAAGAGGAAGGACAGGACTCTGGAAATGGATGACAGAAGCTGAGTAATGGTTAGGTATATCGGTTAGAGTTAGGAAAAGATTAGAATGGTAAGTGGTGATGGGTATTGGGGGTCAAATTTAGTGATAGCAGGCTAAGGTTAGGTGTCAGAAATTAGTTAATGTTTAGTGATCAGCGAATATGGTCATCTTCTTTTTGACATAATTTTGCAATTCTTTGATAATTACGCAGATATAAGAATATTCATGAAAATGAATGGGCATACAATAACTCTTCACCAAATGTGCTGAGGTCAATGGGTACAAATTCACATGTATTTAAGTTGCATAACTATCTCAAAAGTGCCATGACCGTTATAGCTTAATATCAATAGTTAAAGTGATCACTATTTTTAGTTCAGGGTGAGACACTTACAAGTGGTAGCACCCAAGGCTAAGCTCATGCCATTCAATAATAAACCCTACCACCCCATATAGCCAGACTAAGAACACCAAGCTTGTCTCAACAAAAGTGATTTTTTTTTCTAACTGTTACACACAACCTTTCAGCTCCCATGTACAACAGTTTCCCATTGTTTCAGGTGCAACTCCCCCTTCTCCGCATGTACTCAACTGCTTTCTTCTCTATAAAGTCTGCCATGTGTAGCTTTCCTATTCTTTTTGTAGCTTACATGTTCAGCAGACCCTACTCCATGTACAGTACCCTTTACAGCATGGCCTTTGTACAAATCTGGTCCTTTGGCCAGCCTTGAAATCAACATTATTAGCTAATAGGAAGATGAATCCTGATATCTGAGTCCTTCGGATTCCAAACTGAGACACTGTGCTCATTGTGTGCAAGGGCAGGGAGCAGTTTCGCCGCTCATTGTTCTCAGCAACGTTTTTACAAATAATACTGCTGTGTATGCTCAAGGTGCACACAGATAATTTTGTCCATTGAGATTGGGACTGCTGGTGTAGCTAAGGAACTATTTAGCAGGAGGGTTTGTTTTAGGATAAGCTCGGGGCAGGGTTAGTGTTAGGAGTAGGTAAAGGACATCAGTCTAACTTATGATGTAGGAATCTAGCTTTCCTCCTTTCTATCTGTGTTTCCCCCTCCTCCCTTCCCTCTTTTCCCTGTTTCCATCATATGCTCCTCTGATTATAATGCCACCGTTATTGAATTAGGGTGGTGTCTGTATTTTTGTACTAAATTTATACTTAAATTTGATACTTGGTGCTTGACTTTGCTATTAAGGTTTTACATTTTTCTACTTTGTATATTGGCATTGCCATTTTATATGTATCCATGTAACTGTCACTTTAAGACAAGTAGCCACGCCCATTGTGGGATGGCACTTGACTATTTAAACCTATGCACAGTTTATGTACGTAAGATATGATTTAGGAGCCATGCAGAGCTCCGAGCTTTATTCTGTGTATCCACTGATGTGCTAAATAAAAATTGGAGATATTTTCTACCCCACCAATGGTGTAGCGGGATTTCCATTCTTTTGATGCTAGGTAAAGGGAGG
This sequence comes from Hyperolius riggenbachi, assembly GCF_040937935.1. Classification (NCBI taxonomy): domain Eukaryota; kingdom Metazoa; phylum Chordata; class Amphibia; order Anura; family Hyperoliidae; genus Hyperolius; species Hyperolius riggenbachi. The sequence goes on from NC_090650.1 coordinate 351,574,186, forward strand.
TTTAGTGTGAGTAGCAGGATAAGTAAAGCATTAGTAGAATATCAGCAGTATTTCCAATATTCTACTTGTGGCTTCAGCCAGTGCGCAAATTTCCCGGTGCCCCTTTTTCCATGGATGCCCCAGTGCAAGCTTTATATTGGGTCCTTCAAGCACTCTATACATAATAATCGATAGGGAGCATCCAAACCTGGTAAAGACATCTGTAGTGTCAAAGACGTGTAATCGGGCTTTGGGGGAATGAAGAGCTAATAGAACAGTTGAAGAAGGCTCCCTAGTGGGCACCTCTGATCCAGGGGCCCTGGTGTGATTGCAACCTTTGCATTCCCTATATAGCTCCACCACTCATTCTGGACTCAATCCCTCGGGCAACATTTCAAGGCCGAAGATTGTACAGATGTATCATGAGATTCTTTTGCTATGGAAGGGGGAGGAGTAAAAACAGTGCACTGCACAACAGAGTGACTTCCAGTGGGAGTTGATGTCTCATTGATGTATTGAGGAGGCTGCACACACATTAGATTCTCAGCAGAGATGGCCCAGATCGCCTTTCTTGGCCGACAACCCTCTAGTGCACAGGTGTCAAACACAAGGCCCACAGGGCGAATGCGGCCCACCTCGCCATTTTATGTGACTCTCAAGAGCTTCCAGTTTCCATCATTGTGAGCAGCAAAAGAAAGACAGCACACTGCTGAAGTGTTTCTGACTGAAACAGTCAGTTTGGGGTGGGGTGCAGCAATAACCCATGGTGCACCCTCCAAAGAAGTCATCATGGGATCCCCTCCTTCGATCCCTTCCTGTAACTGGTAAGTCATATACACACCCCCTCCCCCCAACACCATCTCCCCACATAGCAGAGTAGCACAACGGACCAGTGTAATGTCTGCCTGCTCCAGCGATGCATTATGTATTTTGTTCCTTTTGGCAATTGCCTGCTTTGTGCTTCCATACTGCCTTCTTTTGATCATGTGACATACCTCAGTAGCCAAAGGTATGCAGCAGAGAGCGTGTGGCTGTCAGGAAGATCAGAGAAGACCCAAAGCAGCAAAAAAGGAGGAGTTGGCTCCCCATGGTCACTATAGTTACACCACTTAGTTTGAGACTGTTCAATAAATGTAGTTTCTTAAAGGTACCCAGAGCAGTGGGGTAAATTTAAAATTGGTACTCACCTAGGGCTTCCTCCATCCCACTGTAGGTTGCGAGGTCCCCCGGCGCCCTCCTGGTTCCGTTCTGGGTCCCTCTGGTGACTCCGTCACCACCGGTGACACTTCCACTGAGTGTCGGGCCAAGGCTTCCTGATCCGTGATGCTCTTCATCATCATGCCGGCCACTATTGTCATTGAAGCGGCTGGTGTGACAGTCCTGCGCATGCGCGGTTCGTAGTTAGAAAACTGCATATGCGCAGGACTGTCACGCTGGCCGCCGTGATGACGCGTACATGGTGGCCAGCATGATGACGAGGAGCGTCACAGATCAGGAAGCCTTGGCCCGACGCTGAGCAGAAGTGTCGCTGGTGACGGAGCCACCAGAGGGACCCAGAATGGAGCCAGGAGGACCCCAGGGGACCTCGCAGCCTACAGTGGGCTGGAGGAAACCCCAGGTGAATACCAATTTTAAATTTAACCCGCTGCTCAGGGTCCCTTTAATAAACAATTGGCCTCAGACTATGTTTTAGATTTTGGCCCTTTATATGATTGAGTTTAACACTCCTGTGTGCAAGGCTTTACTCTGACATGGTCATATAAAACACAAGCAGAAAAGGAAGAGTGGGGAGAGCTATTGCTTTAAAATTGCTGAAAGGATGTAAGCTAATATTTATACTAATTATTTTCTATCACTTACAATGCGAACATTCTTATTTTGAGCAAATGAGATAATCAAATGTTCATCTATCTATAACCAATTCACATGGCTAACTATCATTCGTATGGCTGTATTGTCAGTTTCCTTATTTTTGCCTGATGAAAATGCATTATTGATTGTGGAAGTCAGCAATGATGAAGAGAAGCAGCAGGGCATGAATAAAATGTTGCAGTATAAAGCTGGCAACTAGAGAAAATAGCAATTTCATTGCACTAGCAAGGTCACTTAGAGGACTGGTTGCAGAACACAAATAAGATTATTACCCCTCACCATTCACAGTGACATCATGCTTCTTGGAGGTTACCAGTGCCAAAATTCGAATCCATAATTGTTTCAGGGCGAGATAACATTGTTTGTGAACTTATGGGGACAGCAAATTTAAAATGCAAATTGTTGCCAGCCATTTTAGACGTAGTAAGCATTTTACTGACTGTCTATTGCTCAGGTGGGTTCTTAAAGTGAACCTCCAGACTAAAAATCTACTTAGCAGCACTGAAAAGGCTTGGTGTTTCTTCAACAGTTTCACAGCATCAGAACTTTGATTTTCTTAACCAAGCCTCATTTTTAGCTGCACAGAAGAAAACTGCCTGGTCATTTTTCCCCTGATACTGTGCAAAGCTTGATGGGATTTCTGATGTTTTTTTTTCTCGTTCTGCTGTTTTGGTGCAATGTTTCTTTTTTAATTTGAGAATTGAAGCCTAGTGCGCACAGCTGGGAGGGGTGATCAGGGCACAAGACAGTTGGAACTGTGTCTCATGCTCCCTGTCACCTCCTTTCAACCAAAAAGATGGCTGCCCCCATTAAAAAGATGGCTGCCCCAATGAAATCACAAACATTTGCCTATTCTTTTAAAACAGGGTGGGTAAGAGATTATATTAGCTATCTATTTTAATTAACATAACCCATGTAAATTAATGACAGTATGTTTGTTTACGCTGAAGTTCCCCTTTAAAGCAAACCTGAACTAAAAATTAAAAGTCAAAATAAATATACAGTGGCTTGCAAAAGTATTTGGCCCCCTTGAAGTTTTCCACATTTTGTCACATTACTGCCACAAACATGAAGCAATTTTATTGGAATTCCATGTGAAAGACCAATACAAAGTGGTGTACACGTGAGAAGTGGAACAAAAATCATACATGATTCCAAACATTTTTTTACAAATAAATAACTGCATAGTGGGGTGTGCGTAATTATTCAGCCCCCTGAGTCAATACTTTGCAGAACCACCTTTTTCTGCAATTACAGCTACCAGTCTTTTAGGGTATGTCTCTACCAGCTTTGCACATCTAGAGACTGAAATTCTTGCCCATTCTTCTTTGCAAAACAGCTCCAGCTCAGTCAGATTAGATGGACAGCATTTGTGAACAGCAGTTTTCAGATCTTGCTACAGATTCTCGATTGGATGTAGATCGGGACTTTGACTGGGCCATTCTAACACATGGGTACGTTTTGTTTTAAACCATTCCATTGTTGCCCTGGCTTTATGTTTAGGGTCGTTGTCCTACTGGAAGGAGAACCTCCACCCCAGTCTCAAGTCTTTTGCAGACTCCAAGAGGTTTTCTTCCTAGGATGCCCTGTATTTCCATCTTCCCATCAACTCTGATCAGCTTCCCTGTCCCTGCTGAAGAGAAGCACCCCCAGAGCATGATGCTTCCACCACCATATTTGACAGTGGGGATGGTGTGTTCAGAGTGATGTGCAGTGTTAGTTTTCCACCACACATAGCGTTTTGCATTTTGGCCAAAAAGTTCAATTTTGGTCTTATCTGACCAGAGCACCTTCTTCCACATGTTTGCTGTGTCCCCCACACGGCTTGTGCAGCTCGTCCATAGTCACCATGGGCCTCTTTACTGCATTTCTGATCAGCACTCTCCTTGTTCGGCCTGTGAGTTTAAGTGGACGGCCTTGTCTTGGTAGGTTTAAAGTTGTACCATACGTCTTCAATTTCTGAATGATCGCTTGAACAGTGCTCCGTGGGATGTTCAAGGCTTTGGAAATCTTTTTGTAGCCTAAGCCTGCTTTAAATTTCTCAATAACTTTATCCCTGACCTGTCTGGTGTGTTCTTTGGATTTCATGGTGTTGTTGTACCCAATATTCTCTTAGACAACCTCTGAGGCCGTCACAGAGCAGCTGTATTTGTACTGACATTAAATTACACACCGGTGCAGTCTATTTAGTCATTAGCACTCATCAGGCAATGTCTATGGGCAACTGACTGCACTCAGACCAAAGGGGGCTGAATAATTACGCACACCCCACTTTCCAGTTATTTACAGTGGCTTGCAAAAGTACTCGGCCCTTGAAGTTTTCCACATTTTGTCACATTACTGCCACAAACATGAATACATTTTATTGGAATTTCACATTAAAGACCAATACAAAGTGGTGTACACGTGAGAAGTGGAACGAAAATCATACATGATTCCAAACATTTTTTACAAATCAATAACTGCAAAGTGGGATGTGCGTAATTATTCAGCCCCTGTGGTCTGAGTGTAGTCAGTTGCCCATAGACATTCCCTGATGAGTGCCAATGGCTAAATAGAGTGCACCTATGTGTAATCTAATGTCAGTACAAATACAGCTGCTCTATGACGGCCTCAGAGGTTGTCTGAGAGAATATTGGGAGCAACAACACCATGAAGTCCAAAGAACACACCAGACAGGTCAGGGATAAAGTTATCGAGAAATTTAAAGCAGGCTTAGGCTGCAAAAAGGATTTCCAAAGCCTTGAACATCCCACGAAGCACTGTTCAAACGATCATTCAGAAATGGAAGGAGTATGGCACAACTGTAAACCTACCAAGACAAGGCTGTCCACCTGAACTCACAGGCCGAACAAGGAGAGCGCTGATCAGAAATGCAGGCGAGAGACCCATGGTGACTGTGGACGAGTTGCAGAGATCTACAGCTCAGGTGGAGGAATCTGTCCATAGGACAACTATTAGTCATGCACTGCACAAAATTGGCCTTTATGAAAGAGTGGCAAGAAGAAAGCCATTGTTAATAGAAAATCATAAGAAATCCTGTATGCAGTTTGCCACAAGCCATGTGGGGGACACAGCAAACATGTGGAAGAAGGTGCTCTGGTCATATGAGACCAAAACTGAACTTTCTGGCCAAAATGCAAAACGCTATGTGTGGTGGAAAACTAACACTGCACATGACTCTGAACACACCATCCCCACTGTCAAATATGGTGGTGGCAGTATCATGCTCTGGGGGTGGTTCTCTTCAGCAGGTACAGGGAAGCTGGTCAGAGTTGATAGGAAGATGGATGGAGCCAAATACAGGGCAATCTTGGAAGAAAACCTCTTGGAGTCTGGACCAAGCGGGGATGGAGGAAAAGAGCACTTGTGCCAGGAGAGATCAAATTTCATGGCACAAGGTGGGTGAAAGGTCTGAAGGGTCAGGTGTGCGGGCAGTGGGAATTGAATGGCAGTGTAAATCTGCTATTGGATGCCACACTCCCAGAATCGATGCACCGATCCAAAGGTTTGTTAAAAGGTACATTGCAGTACAATGGGTACATGCAAAAGGTGGAGTGTGTGATTCAGGGGTACCTTGTCTTGGTTATGCAGAGTGAGATGGTTCCAGATTGGAGAGGAACGAGCAGGAGGCGTCAATTCTCCTACCAGAGAGACACAGGGGACAACATCACACTCTGGAGCTACCAACAGAGAGTGCCTCTGAAACAACTATACACACGTAAAGACTGGAAAGCCGAGGGTTGGTGGTTCTCGAAACAAGAAGTAAAAATCGAGATCAAGCCACATTTCCAGGTGACAAAGAGGGTGGGGAGAGCGGTCCCGGGGGAGGGAAAGCCAACACAGTGAACCCCATTCACACCACACGGGTCACCACAGGGGACGATATTACACAGTCCATATGCAGCCACTTATCCTCATGCTAGTTGGGTAAGTGAAGAGGTACTCTTAATTGAAAGATTGCAGAGAGTACAGTCTTCCCGACCTCAGGTACATATTGTGCCTCAGGACATAAGGGGGGAAGAGGTCCAATCAGGACAGTTGGGGGCATATTTTGTCAGGGAGAGGCTAAAATATCCTGTGCAATTGAGATTGGACAAGGGGAGGTATATCGATTTTTCTGGAGAAGGATCTTTTGCATGGCAGCTTCGAGATGTTTGGGTGAACAAATGGAAACGGTGCAACATTCCTTTAGGCACCGCCACTTCCTTAGTTTCCACCTCAACCCATGTCTTACACCAGGACCTGAGAGGTCAAACTTTTTTGGTGCTAGACGGGGAGGTGAAACGAGTAGAGTTGTCCTCATGCGGGCAATTCTCACAGAGGTACCTGTGTTTGCCGGGGCAAGTCAAATGTAGTGAAGAAGCCTGCAAGCTCAATAACGCAGAATGCGAGGCTACCATTCAAAAGATCCACCCTGAAGTCAAACCGATAGTTCCGGTGGCTGAAGGAAAGGTTTGTTTTAGCATCATGTCTAAGGACACATTCAAGGTACATTTTCATAATTGTTCCAATAAGGGGGATCTGTCAAGGGGAACATATTGGGTGAGCGGAGATCCCATATGGATCCAGTCCTCCAGGTTTGATGACGTTATTTCTCAAATTGTTAAGAGAACTCTAAAGGTCAAAGTTTCACGGGTAGTTTCCGTCCTAAAAGAGAACACGACATGGGACAAAGGGGAACAGGGGTTGATCCAAGACGACCACACGTTGATACAACGGTTAAACAAACAGTACACTAAGTTAGAGGTAAGATTTCACCATGATCCAGGTGATCTTAACGAGGTAGAACACAAAAATAAGCAGGGAGTTCCAGTCTGACCTGGTGGAAAAGGTTTCCGGTGATGTTCCAGGGACACTCGGACTGGGCCTCTGCAGTTCAAAAGTTCTTCCTACACCCACTGGTCGTCTGGATGGGGATGACAACTTTAGGCATCATTATCCAGGTGAGGTTGCGTGTTAAAATTACGTAAAACAAATTAACCTGGTTAAGAGATTGGTGCCTCATAAACAATCTCATGAACCAATATTTTAAATTAAGGGATATACAGGGTTACGGGTATAGGTTTAGTAGTACCGGTGATGGAGTCGATTGTATAAAGGCGCTCTTTTAGAAGGCACCTGGCACTGCTCCATTGAGTAACAAACAAACGAGTTTCACTTTTCTGTGGTCATGCAAGTTTGTGAGTGATACGCAAGTGACGCAAATGCTGAGCATGTGGTATAAAGGGACTTAGAAGTAGGGCCTCCCCAGAGAGCCTGGTTACAGGAAGACCAAGAGGTCGTGCTCTCTCTTTTCAAGGGGTAAACACTGAGAGCAGAGAAGGTGTGTGAGCACGAACATCGAAAAGTGAAACATAAAGAAAGAAACCAGGTACGGTTAGGTTCAGAAGTTGGGATCTGCGGGTCAAGCCTTTTTAGGGGGGATTGTTATAATTTAAGTAGGCCTCAGTTATTTGGACTGAGTTAGTCAAAAAGGCTTGAGGGGCAGACCTGCCCTTTAAGGGATTTTCTCTTAGAGAGAAAATCTGCAGTTCTGTCAGCAGAACTAGAACATACCAAGAAGCTGTTCTATGGACAAGGCCGCAGGTCTCACTGACCTCAGCTTGTACGCCACTGGAACAATAAACATCAGCCATATTTACTAAATATCCACATTCCAGTAAGTAAAGGAAAGGTGACATTAAATATTAATCGAGTGGGTGGGTATTATGACACCACGATGAGGCTCATCCAATAGTCTGGTCTAGGGGGTGGCGAATATGATGTCACGTTTAACTTTTTCCTAGTCGGTATTAAAAACCTAGGTGGGCGCTCAGAGCTCACTATGCTTCTGACTTTCCCACTAGATCTAAAGGCTGACTGGAACCTCTAAGTATTTCCATTCTATATGTAATCTGATATAATGTATGCTGTACATAGGTAGTCTAGTGTAACGTAGTTAGGAAGAAGGTACCTGATTGACTTCAGCAGGAAGTCTAATCAAGAAGCTTGTAACGCAACATGAAGATTGGCGTGGCTAGGATATGATAAACTGTATCTATCTGTATTTCTGTTTCCTGAATAAACTCCGTAAGCATTGAAGAAGTCTGAGAAAAGTCTATCTCCTGTTTGCTGTGGTCAGAGTCAAAGTGGTCTCACAGTCTGTGAGACGCAACTGTAAGAAGTTAATGGTGTCGAAGCAAGGTGATATAGAATAGGTTCTAACATAGTGCCCCTTTAAGGAGAAACCACACACTGTCTTATGTGCATGAATAAAACGTTTACTTACCTCTGTGGTTTCTCCTTAAGGTGGTAAGATCCATACACTCCTAGATATAAACATTTGTTATTAGAATTTTAGGAGGACACCTCCAACAAGTATTTAGATTACCCAGTATGACATGCCATCCTTAATATATGGGGCAATGGAACCCCATCTCCAGCAGGACCTGAACATGAAAGGATCAATAAGGAGAGGATGGTGTGAGCAGAGTCCAAGCCATACCCACAAAGTATCACAGTGTTATCTTTAACCACTTGCCGACCGCACACTCATAACGTGCGTCGGCAAAGTGGCAGCTGCAGGACCAGCGACGCAGTACTGCGTCGCCAGCTGCAGCCTAATTAATCAGGAAGCAGCCGCTCGTACTAGCGGCTGCTTCCTGTCAAATCACGGCGGGGGGCTCCGTGAATAGCCTGCGGGCCGCCGATGGCGGCTCGCAGGCTAGATGTAAACACAAGCGGAAATAATCTGCTTTGTTTACATTTGTACGGCGCTGCTGCGCAGCAGCGCCGTAAGGCAGATCGGCGATCCCCGGCCAATCAGCGGCCGGGGATCGCCGCCATGTGACAGGGGACGTCCTGTCACTGGCTGCACAGGACGGATAGCCGTCCTGTGCAGCCCCGATCACCGGGGGAGGCAGCAGGTAGGAGAGGGAGGGGGGAATTTCGCCGCGGAGGGGGGCTTTGAGGTGCCCCCCCACCACCCACAGCAGGCAGGAGAGATCAGACCCCCCCAGCACATCATCCCCATAGGGGGGAAAAAAGGGGGGCAATCTGATCTCCCTGCCTGCACCCTGATCTGTGCTGGGGGCTGCAGAGCCCACCCAGCACAGATCAATCAAACCAGCGCTGGTCCTTAAGGGGGGGTAAAGGGTGGGTCCTCAATATATAGGAGCAGCTGAACCTCATCCGTCACTAGTTTAATCTCCGAGTGTGTGTGCACTCTTTCATCTCTCTCCCTCCAGACCTCAGTGGCAAGCTGCACACTTACCATTGCTGACTGCTGAACTAATATGTCCATCTGACTCCTATACTCCCAGTGAGGAAAATGTACTCTTTATTGCTGTCCATCACTTCCTGTCCTTTGGACCACCAGGGTGCACATTAAAGAGAAACGTGACCAAGAATTGAACTTCATCCCAATCAGTAGCTGATACCCCCTTTTCCACAAGAAATCTATTCCTTTTCTCAAACAGATCATCAGGGGGCTCTGTATGGCTGATATTGTGGTGAAACCCCTCCCACAGTGTTTCCAACTGCCAAATACAAGCAGCTTATCCTTCCACTGACATCACCTGCCAGCAGCAAAAATGACACCATGTGATAAATGTCAGAATGTAAATCAGGGAGAGGAAATATTTTTCAATAGGCATACACTGACTCAATCATTTATACCTAATTATTGTAAAAATTAAGCATGTTTTTTATTACATTATTTTCACTGAAGTTCCTCTTTAAAACATGAATGTCCATGAAGGTCTTAGAAACAGGAAGTGGGCACCAGGGTTGGGCCAAGGCAGAGGCAAAAGAGGCTCCAGCCTCAGGGCGCAGTGTAGGAGGGGGTGCACAACTCACTCAGCTAACATTCCCCTATTGAGTTTGAAGCAGAGAGAAATAAGAAAAGGGGATATATGGCAGTGACTGCAAGCTAGATAACTAGAGATTAAGGTGTTGGGGACCCTGTGGCACCTCTTAGTCTAATAGCAATCAGTGTGTGACAGCTAGGGATGCTCATCGGATTCCGCGGAATGGAGATTTCTGCGATTCCAGTCGGTGAGCCTGAACGGAAAAGCTATAGCTGTAATCGGAAATAGCGGAATTTCTATGTGGAATTCTGTCGGAATTTAAACAGAAGCGTGTGAAAGCTGAATTAGCCAATCAGAAGGATCGGAAGGGGATAGACCCATCACAGAAGCTTAAAGAGACTCTGTAACAAAAATGTTAGCAGTATTTCTCCTATCCTACAAGTTCCTAAGGCTGTTCCAGTGTGCTCTGGCTTACTGCAGCACTTTCTACTTGCACCATCTCTGTAATCGATCAACTTATCTTTCCCCTGTCGTATTTGTTGGCTGTGTCTGGAAGGCTGCCAACTCTTCAGTAATGTGAACAAGTTAACTCCTTCCAAGACCCTCCAGTGCTCCTGTGATGATTATTCCTCACAGACAATGTCCCTGCTCTCACTGTCAGCTTGTCTGCTATCTGTGAGGCTGATAAACACAGACTGATAAACTAAACAAAGAATAGCTGGCTGAGGTGGAAGCTGCCTGTCAGGCTGACACTAGTGCAGAGCTGAGACTCCAGGCTCTAAAGACAGTTTGTCATGCTTCATTGACACAGAGCTCTTTCAAAACTTGCACATAACCTCTGGAGAGTGAATTCAATATGTAACTCACTGAATTCTCGGTGTACTCACTGTGTATTAACTGAGTTCACTGCTCTGCTGATGTACTTCCTGTTTTGGTGGCCATCTTTTCTGTTTACAAAACAGATTATAAAACATTTTTTTTACCCTCTTTATTGCAGCGGAGAGCAGCAAAAATATTACAGAGGGGGCTAGGAGATGACCCCAAACAGGCAGGGATGTTTGTTTATACTTCATTTTGTGAATACAGATTCTTTTTTAAAACATGATGATTTCTGTATTAAAAATGGCATTTCTGCACCAATTAAAGTCTTAACAAAAACCAACCACTCCTACGTTAGCAACCAGCTCCTAGCTACCTATCATCAGCTATCCCACCCATTTTGTATATAAGAGAGGTGTGACAGGCAAGAAAGCTTGTGGGTTTCAGTCTGGTGTTGGAGAGAGAGGAGAGACAGACCCATATTAGTTGTTTCAACATAAAACAATAGTCTTTTTAAAGACTGTATTTAAAACAAAAAGTCTTTTTAAAGACTGTGAGAGAGAATTAGATTGAGTATGAGCTATTATTAGTAGTAGCTAGGTGTATTTGTGAGAGAGTGACAGTAAATTGTTAGTTTGAGTGATAGATTGCAGTGTAGTGTACTAGTAGTTGCTGTGTGGAGAGGGTTAGACAGAGCCAGCCAGGCCGCAGGCTTAGTGTTTGACAGAGTGAGAGAGGTGATTGATTAGTTGAGTCAGTGTAGTGCAAGTTTTTTTTTTTTCTAAGTTCATTTTTTTCCTTTTTTTTTTTTTTTTATTTATTTTCTATATTTCACCCCTTATTTTTTTTATCTGTTTTTTATTACAAGTAAGTTGGATTTATTTTACTTTGGTTCTGTCGCTCATACACCTTCCCTAATAAAGTTTTTGGCCCCAAAAGAATGTAGCGAGAGCAGCAGCAATTTCCAGCCACTCCTAAAAGAAAATGGAGTGGTGGTGGTGTTGGTGGATTATGTCAAGTACGTGATCAGGTTGAGGGTGGCAGCTGCAGGAGGAAGCGTTCCGCCCTGATCAGAGATGTCTTCCCTGTGTTCACACGCAGGAAAATTTTTACAGAGCAGCAGGCGAACAGGGTAGTTGATTATTATGATCAGGAACCCTCTGTCTAGTGTGAGGAACTTGAAGCTAGTGGCAGCAGCACCAGAAGTGGTCAGGTTCCTCATGACCAGAACCCGACCGCAGCTGCTTCTCTTGATGAGGTTTCTTCCTCCCAGTACTCTTCTGCAGAATTAAAGCACACCTATGTCGATGAGAGAGATGTGCAGAAGGATTGGGATGAGGCATTGGAGGAGACCATGGGACCAAGGTCCCAAGAAGTGGTGGGTTCTGTGGTGACAGAAATGGCCCCTGTGTTTTCTTCTTCATCCAGTAATCCATCGCAACTGGGAGCTTGTAACACCACCAATCTACAACACCATCAGTCAACTACAGAGGTGTTTCGTGGCCAGGTGGAGCATCCAGAAGAGTCACTTATGGGTTCCAGTGCTTTGGTTGAACTGGATGATGTTTTGGTTGATGTGGTGGCTGATCCACCGTGGTTGCCATCTGGTGGGTTAGGCCCCAGCAGATGAGCAGCATGGAGAAACAGAGCAGATGATTGGCCAGCAGCCTGCAACTGCTTTCCCATCTGTCGGTACCCACCAGTCCAATGCTGAGCATCGACGTGCTAGAACAGGTCGCACCACTACTCCATGTGCACGCACGTCCCCTGCATGGAATTATTTTACCGTTCTGGAAGAGGATGAATCCAGTGCAGTCTGTTCTGTGTGCCGTAAATCGGTGAGCAAAGGCAAATTGGGCACCGGGTTGGGCACTTCAGGGCTGATAAGCCATCTGCGCAACCACCACAGACAGGAGTTCGAATATGTAAATAATTACAATAAGATGGGTGGAGGTAAAGCAGCAGCAACAGGCCCCTCCTCTTCTTTTTCTACTTGTCCTGTCCCTATCCAACCTGCTCAGTCCCATTCTAGTTCAAATCCCTCTGCATGCCAGGCTGGAAGAGGACTCCAGACCTCGACAAGCACCTCATCATCACCCTTGTTGGTTTCCTCTGAATCACCAGTGTTCCAGTGTCAGGCCTCTGTGCCAGAAATGTAGCAGAGGAAGCGGATGCTCCCTGCAAGTGATCCTTTTGTTGTGAAAAATAATGCACTCCTGGCAAGGCTATTGGGCCAACAGCTGCTGCCCTACCAGTTTGTGGACTGTGCCCCCTTCCGCAGACTGATGAACAGTGTTGCTCCACAATGGCGGATCCCCAGCCGCCATTATTTTGCCAGGAATGCTATCCCTGCCCTTCACTAGCACATTGTGGAGTGTGTCGGCCGGTCTATGGATCACGCTGTCGGTGACAAGGTGCACTTCACTATGGATGGCTGGAGCTGCAGGCATGGGCAGGGAAAGTATCTAACTTTTACCGCCCATTGGGTCACCCTCCATGGTGCTGCTGAGGAGGGTGCAAGATCTGGGGCATCTCAGCTGGTGGTGCCGCCACGTGGGTTAAAGGGGAGGCCTGTTCTACTTCCCTCTGCTACCTGTTATGTCCAAGGCCAGTCCGCCGTTGCTGAGCCTCCCAGCAAGTGGTCCCACTCCTACACTGGTCTGCAGCACCATCGATGCCAAGCAGTGCTGAAACTCAAATCCATGGACGAGAACAGGCAAACTGGATCTGTAATCCTTGCAGCCTTACAGGATCAGGTTCGGCAATGGCTTTTCCCGTGAAAACTGGAGACAGGTGTAGTGGTGTCTGACAATGGTGCCAACATGCTGGCCGCCATTTCGGAAGGTGGCTACACTCACTTACCTTGCTTGGCCCACGTCTTCAACCTTGTAGTCCAGAAATTTCTACGAACTTTTGATGGGTTGAAGGACGCTGTGGCCTCAGCACGAAAAGTGTCAGCCCACATCCGTTGCTCCGCAACCGCCATTGCGGCCTTGAAACTGCTGCAGCACAGCCATAGCCTGCCCCAGCACAAGCTTATTTCTGATTGTCTGACGCGGTGGAACTCCACCCTCCACATGCTGGAGAGGTTGTGGGAGCAGCTAATGGCGGTCAGGCTATACCTGTCTCAGACATCTTCCTCCAGAACAGGGCCACAGGACTACATTACTGGGGACCTGTGGCAGCTGATTGGACAGGTCTGTAAAGTCTTGGATAGAGATGTGGTGAACATCTCTAAATCCCTAGGGCTTTAACTACTTCCGGGTCGCACTGATCTGGAATAGTATGCCTGCTCTGCCCGGCAGAGCGTGTACTAGATCGCGCTCCTGTTGCCGGGCACTTTCTGCGCATGTGCGTGACGTCATGAATGACGTCACGCTCATGCGCAGAGAGTGCCCGGCAACAGGAGCGCGATCTAGGACGCGCTCCGCCGGGCAGCGCAGGCGTACTAATCCGGGTCAGTGCGACCCGGAAGTAGTTAAAGCTCCAGAGATGTTCGCCAGGCGAACAGTTCACCACATCTCTAGTCTTGGAGCCGTTTGAGCAGGCAAAAAAATTGGTTAGTGAGGAGCACTGCAGCATATCAGAAGTGCTCCCTATTGTCTTCATGCTGGACAAAGCTCTTGACAAAGTGCTTAGACAGGGGGAGGAAGCCCTACTGAACAGTGGTCAGTCAAGTGGGGGAGTGAGTGAGCATGCTCAAGTCCTGGATGAGGAGGCAAAGCTTGTGGAAGCGGAAAAGCCCATTGTCCGGGGGTGAGAAGAAGATTCTGATGTGGAGCTGGAGCATGACGACAGTTCTGACAGCCAGGAAGAGGTAATTAATGGCAGACATCTCTTCCCTATGGCTGCGCATATGCTCCAGTGCCTCCGTAAGGACCCCCGGATTAAAACTTTAATATCAAGGCTCGACATGTGGGTGGCCACCATCTTAGATCCCTGGTGCAAGGGGAAAAAGCGGCAGTTCATTCCCCTCTCCCAAGCAGACGCCAGGATGAGCCAGATCTGGGATGCCCTTCTTCTTTGGGTAGAAGATGCGTTTCCTGAACCTGTATCCCGGGCCCAAACTACCAAGCCTCATCATACTCAGCAAAGGTCTGGTGGTCCCACTCCCAGCAGCAGCACCAATAGCCAATCTGTGAACCTGCTGAGTATGTTGAAGGAATTTTATCAGCCAATGTCAGATACTCGTTCTAGCAGCAGCACCACCAGCGGGCAAAGTAGTCACCGCCAGCGGCTGGCCCGTTGTCAAGAACCATGCATGGCCTTTTCCTGCCTGCTGGTGGCAGCATTTGCATGGACTGCCGGGACTTTCATTGTGCCACCAGCACAGGGCTCTGTGGACTGTGAGCAGCCCTAATTTTCTGCAATTCATCACATGCATCCTGTTATCACTCGGACTATTTAAGGACTGCCTCTTCCCCCTGCTAATGGCCAGAACTTTGAGCTCCCAGGTCTGAGTTTCTGGACACCCTGGTTCCTGTCCCTTGCCCTGATTCCTGTGTATGCGTTCCTGTTGCCGAACCTGTTTATTCTGTCTGAGACCTTGCTTTTGTCTAATCTCTGGTACCGTGCTTCTCTGATAACCTGTTGCTGACCTTGCTCTCCTGTTGACTCTGATATTCTTATGTTTCAATATGGTTGGAGATGAGTCCCAAGTAACAAAAAAGGAACTCTTGTTAATGTAACGATCCACACTTGAGCACACCACTATGCTCAAATAGTACCAGGTTTCTGTATAGGAGGATCGATTTAAATCAAGTGAAGCCACAAAATAGCGATCTGTTTCCAAAATTTTAATTTCACACTTTATTATATTCACAAAAAATTCTTCTTCTTCTTCAAAAAGATAGGACATTCTTT
>NC_090650.1:351594508-351697008 GCF_040937935.1 Hyperolius riggenbachi
CATATTTCTCTCATTAGAGATGAGTTGGAGTTAGACTTTGGTTCCCTTATCATAAGCCCATTGGAGATGCTTGATGATCTTCAGAGAAATTAGCAAGTGGCATCCATTCAGCACTTTTTTCATTAACTTGTGGTTTACCAAAAATTTAGTGGAAAAATCACTGTGAATTATTGCTACACTTTCATTTGGATACTGTCAGACATTGCACTTTTATTATTATTATTAGTTATTTGAGAAGTGGACTTGTATTAATTTGGAAAGCAGGAAGGTAAGACATTAGGGTGCTCACACAACTTGATAGTTGAGGGGTGGATTAAAGGTGGATTAAAGGGTGGAGGGTGGATTAAAGGTTAAACATTACCTTAGGCAGGTTAAGGTTAAGCACCACCATGGGGGGGGGTTAAAGTTAGGCACCACCGTGGGGGGTTAAGGTTAGGCACCACCACGGGGGAAGGTTAAGGTTAGGCGTTGAGGGTTAAAGGTTAGGCACCACCATGGGGAGGTTAAGGTTAGGTGCTAGTGGATACAGCCTGTGCCTTTTGTAAATAGAATCACACTCATTGGATACCAACAGACACCCTTTTATAAATTTTACGATTGGCTACATCCGGCGGAAGCAGGAAATATGGGCACATGAGGTAATTGAACAAAAAATGGTGGTTCCATTCACTCTCATGTTAAATATAACGTGACGGTGAATAATAACGTTTACAAAAGCGCCTGATAATAACATTTACAAAACATACTTACCATAGTTATTGTGTCTATTTCCGTAAAGTTTAATAACAAAATCAATATTCTCTGGGAAATAAAAAAAGCCTCAATTAACTAAACATATTGATTTAAAAAAAATATTATGATAAATTATATGGGAGTCCAAGGTTAGGCACCACCGGGGGGGGGGGGGGGTCTTGGGGTTAGGCACCACCACGGGGGTCTTAGGGTTAGGCACGACCAGTGGGTGTTAGGGTTAGGCACCACCAGGGGAGTCTTATGGTTAGGCACCGCCAGGGGAGTCTTAGGGTTAGGCACCACTGGGGAGGGGGGGTTAGAGTTAGGCACCACCAGGGGAGTCTAATGCTGGATAAACACGGTGCATTCCCGCACTCGATGCGCCGCTCGATTCCCGTCGATTCGCGGCAACTCGATTATTTCAAACATGTCCGATTTGCGTTTCGATGGATCGTTAGGTCAATTTGGCATACTTTACATGAGAATCGACCTAAAAATCATCGAAATGCGCTCAGAAATGCTCGGAAATAATCGAGCAGCTGGGAATCGAGCGGCGCATCAAGTGCGGGAACGCACCGTGTGTATCCAGCATTAGGGCTAGGTACCACCAGAGAAGTCCTAGGGTTAGGCACCACCAGGGGAGTTATGGGGTTCAGCATCACCAGGGGAGTCTTAGGTTTAGGCATCACCAGGGGGGTCTTAGGATTAGGCACGACCAGGGGAGTCTTTGGGTTAGGCACCACCAGGAGGGTCTTAGGGTTAGGGATAGGTACGGGGAGGGTTCTGTGTGAGGGTAGGGTTAGGTTTAGTTGTAGTAAAATATCGAACAAAAAAGGGCAGCACCATTCACTCTCATGTCAAATATCATTAGACGATGAATAATAACATTTACAAAAACGCCCAGTAAATGATAACATTTACAAAACATACTTACCATAGTTATTGTGTCTATCTTTGTAAAGTTTAATAACAAAAATGATATTCTCTGGGAAATAAAAAGTAAAAAGGGGAGTTAGGGTTAGGCACAACCGGGGGGGGGGGTCGTAGGCACCACCAGGGAGGTCTTAGGGTTAGGCACCACTGGGGGTGTGTCTTAGGCCTAGACACCACCAGGGGGGGTCTTAGGGTTAGGCACCACTGGGGGGAAGTTGTTAGGGCTTGGCACCACCAGGAAGGTCTTTGGGTTAGGCACCACCGGGGGGTGTCTTAGGCCTAGACACCACCAGGGGGGTCTTGGGTTAGGCACCACCGGGGGAGGGGGGATTGTTAGGGTTAGGCACCTCCAGGGGAGTCCTAGGGTTAGGCACCACAGGGGGAGTCATAGGGTTAGGCAACGCCAGAGGCGTTTTAGGTTTAGGCACCACCAGGGGGATCTTAGGGTTAGGTACCAGCAGGGGAGTCTTTGGGTTAGGCACCACCAGGGGGGTCTTAGAGTTAGGGATAGGTACAGGGAGGGTTCTGTGTGAGAGTAGGGTTTGGTTTAGTTGTAAAATATCAGTAATATTTACTAATGTTTTACTATAGTTATGAAGATTATATATATCTATTTTCGTTTTCATTGTTATAGAAGCTATGTTCAGATTTTATTACATGAAAAAATGGTAAAATATGGTTATAGACAATATAATAAATAAATATTTTACGATTGCACATATATTTTCGTTTTCATTGATATAGACAATATTTTCAGATTTTGTTACATGAAGAAACAATATAATTGGGAGACCTGGAAACCTATTCACCCACAAATCAGCTCCAATACCCCAATCTATCACCTCCGTATTCACTTTGTGTGGGACGTCCCCGCTTGAACGGCAGGTGAGTGAGAGACAACACCTACCCGACTTTGGTTACACCCAGGTCTTTAGGGTGCAAGGTATTGGAGGTGAATGCAGGGAAGGTAAAATAGATCACCAAGACCAAACAGTAGGTGCAGAAGATAATCAAGTCCAGTAACAATCCGAGGTCATACACAAAAGATCAGAGGGTCGCAGTACAAAGGGATCAGGCAGAAGAGAAGTCAGGGATTTCCGTGGTCAGTCCAGGCAGCAAACAGGCAAAACGATAATCAGACAATTGGTTGTTCCAGGCAGCAAACATGAATGGTCAATAAACAGGCACAGGTCAAAATCCAAGAATCCAGCAGAGAATTAATATGCAACAAGAATAAGCACACACAGCAGCTAGACAAGCTAACGCTATCACAGGCAATGACACACTGACACATCCCCGTTTAAATAGGAGTCACACACCGATCAGTGACCGGCCACTCTCACTTCCACCAATCATATCATTCCCTGCCTGAGCGTCAGCTGATCTAAGGTTGTCAACTGACGCTGATACATCGGCGTCTAAGAGCATAGGATGGGCGCGTAGTCTCATGCTCCCAACTCCTAGCGACACAGGACAGACGCTTTACCAGCCGCTTCCCTCCCCTTAGAAGAAGCAGGATGTGTGCGCCCACCCCCGTTGCTATGGAGCCCGGGGAAGAGCTGCAGCGACCTGGAAGAGGCTGGACGCGGAGGTCTTCCAGGGGGGAAAGATGCATCGCTGGATCTTGGATGTAAGATTGTTACAATAATATGGTTTTAGACAATATTTTTAAATATCGGCTATACCCAGCACCCTTTTTTTTTTCCAGGCGCCCTTATCTGATGTGTGCACATCCGACGCCCTTTTATAAGCAAATCTAGTTTATCGGCTATATCCGGAGCATTTTTATGACTGAAATCACATTTATTGGCTACATCTGCAGCGCCCTTTTTGCATGCGTGTGTAGAAAAGAGTATTTGTACTGAGTGAGGTAATGAGGTACAGCCTTTGTAGCTACAATCATATAACCAATTTTAGAGGCCTTGGCAGTGGTATATTTCTCCAAGTCAGTCAGTCAGGGACTCCGTATGTAAGTAAATCATTACCTGACAAAAATGTTTTTCTTTTTTTTTCTTTTAATTCTCTATTCTCTACACAACCTCAGTAAATAAACTGTGTTTATACCGAGAACTATTACTTGCTGTGGCTGGTGAAGTGCATTGAAGTCATCCGGTGAGTCACACACAACCTGCTGCTGAGCTAATCCTAGATCACCACTCTATAAACTGATCCTGAAAATTGACCATGATAGGCTGTCCCATCATCATATAGCATTATAGCAACTTAGCAAGCCTAAACATGGAATTTTATCTTTTAACTACCTCTTATATTATACTTTGCAAAAATGAGGCTTTCACTTTTTTAAGTTTTGCCCACTACATGAACCTAAAACAGACCCTGTGGTGCCCTCTGTATACAGTAGTTACTTTCACATCTTGGTGTATGCCCTGAGCCACTGCACAACATAGCAGAGCTTCAGATTTCTAAGGTAAGCTGTACACACTTTCACTGTCACCCAGAAAGATTGTTGTAGGAACTTTCTGGAAACATTTCGCAGATACAAATAGTGAAGTGGGATTATTGCGTTAATGTATGATTGGGAAACCTCATAGGCCTAATGCAAATATCGGCTATTGGGCCGGCACCCAAAGCACAAATGTGGGCATCCTATAAATAGAGGATGCTGGGCTTATCTAACCAATTTTTTTTTGTTTCTGAAAATTAGAAATTTATAGTTTTTTGTCTGTTTTTTATAGTTTTCGTTTTTGAAAATTATCATTTGCCAATGTTTTGCTTTGAAAATTAAAATGTTAGGAAGGAGGGTTTTAAGGTTAGGCATCGGAGGGGTAGGGTTCTGTGTGAGAGTAGTGTTAGGTTTAGTTATAGTAGAATATCAGAAACATATACCAATATTTTACTATTGTTATTACCACTGTAACTATTTTTTCGTTTTCATTTGTCGCCCAGTTCAACCACAGGTAATTATCACTTAGACTTATATCGGCCTCACCTGATGCCCATTTTTCCTCGTGCCTCTATTTCATGCACACTTAAATAATATCTATACATAACAGCGATTATTAAAATAAAAGAAGAAGCAAAACAGTGAATAACATAAATAAATAAGTGATAAGAAAACCTGGATGTGAGAAAAAGTAGAGCATTTATTATTACAGTGAAGAACTGAAATTATTTTTCCAGGATTTTGGAACTGACCAAACCCCACATCTCCTCTACTGTCCTTAGCTGGAGTAATGGAGTGGATCACTAAATTGAAGCTAAGGTAACCATATTCATTCACCTCTTCAGTCAAGGGCACAGATGATGGTTTCCACCTGGCTGGCAGAGCAGCAACCGAAAATGAAGCCTCTGCAATTTTTTATCTACGGGTGAAGCAACGTATTGGCAAAAAAAGCACATAACTGTGGGGAGTATTAATAAGACTATTGTACCTTGGAAGTTAGAGGTCTGTTCTTTTCTAAGAGTAAACTATTTTGCTAATATTTCACCTCCAATAATAATAAAGGTGGCCACACACCATACCATTAAAAGATCCAAATTTTCACCAATTCGATAATTATGTTCGGTTTTCCCGAAACATTGAAAGCTTTTTTTTTTTTCATTTGTTCGAGAAATTTGATCAAATTTCCCATTTTTATTAGATCGGGAGTGTTGACATTTTTCTCATCAATTTTTATCAAGATTGTATGGTGTGTGGTAGATTGTCAATTACTTAGTGTACAGCCCCAAACAATTTTTTCGAAGTTTTCAATAATTTTTTTTTATAATTGGAGAAAAATTGAACATGTGTGTGGTACATTGGTCAGATTTTTGAAATGTTACCATCAGTCAGAAAAATTGATTGCAATTCTTGAATTGAAAATACAGTATATTTAAACAATTGTATGGTGTATGGGCTCTTTAAGACTCCTCCTGTAAAATGTCATGCCCTGTGGAATAAAAGCATAATGCTTGAGAAAAATATAGGGCGGATAGTTGGCCAGTTTTCAGTCTGCTCAGCTCAACAATCTGGGTTTATGTTCAACTAGGCCCCCTTTATATTTCTATCTTATCATTTAGAGATGTGTATTTATTGTTGGCATCTTGTTAGGCTTGGTGGTTTATTCTCCACAGTCAGCATGCAACGCATGAGCTGACGTGAAGGAGGTACACACACTAGCACAAGGAAACAGGCTATCCCTAGTATAGTGGAGGGGAGGACTGACTCCAATACGAGATTGTGGCGCACAGAGCCGGTGCAGATCCGACAGCCACAAACAATACTTTTGCAATAACGTCTCAGCGCAAGGTAGCGCTGAGCGCATAAACCAGAACTGAGGAGATCAGGACAGGTAGACAGAATGAACGCTTGCTAGCTAGCCGCTACTTAGTGACAGCAAGCGTCCACAACAAGACAGACTGGAATGAGGCAGCAATGCGTTGCAGCGATGGCGTGCCTCACAAAGACAGGACAGGATAGTCAGGAAATAGCAGGATCAAGATAGATGAACGTAACACAGACAAATATACAATAAGTATGTTTTCCTAGCGTATTACAATTACAGCTATCAATGAAACTATTTGTAACGTCTGACTAACATATGTATATATCGGCAATGAACCGATATATGACATAAGCAGGAACACTGACTAGGACTGGAGCAATACAGGGAACAGGACTCAGAAGGATTCGCTATCTCTTCGTAGAGATGAACGCAATCCACAAACGGTAACAGAACAGGATTCAGAAGGATTCGTTATCTCTTCGCAGAGATGAACGCAATCCACAAACAGAACCAGGAGCAGGATAACTAACTCAGCACGGGTGATCACGATACGCGCAAACTACCAAAACGTGCTGGAAAGCTGACTAACTGAACACAGGATATAAACAGTTCATGTACGTATACATCAGCGACACTGATGTATCAACGTAACACGAATACAAGGAAAATAATAAACGTGCTGGTATGCATATATATTGGCAATGAACCAATATATGATGCAAGACCAGCAAAGTATCTTTAGAACAAGAAACACGATCAGGGGCTGAAGCAACAGCAAGACAGGCTTAAACTGAAGCTATGATAACCCGAGGAGTCCTGCAGGAAGCAGATCTTTATACTGAGGTCATCCAATGGGAGCAGACATGCAGATTCCCACACAGGTGAATGATAATCAGTCACAAGCTGACAGCAGGGAAAGGCAGACAAAGCTATGCAGCTTGCATGGAAAGAGATCAGAACTGCCTGAGCTGCAGCACTACTACTGCCAGCAGCACCTGCTGCAGCAGCGATCATGACACATCTCATCATTTAAATCACTGAAGATTTTCCATTTATTTTACAAGGGGTGGTTTTTGCCTCCCATCAACTCAGACTTACTGGTAAAGGAATAAACCCTACCCCTTTCTCCTCTGGTGAGCACCCATTGTTGTCTTGTAAGGTCTATGCATGTTTATACCCACCTACATGGTTAACTGTTACTTAATGCAAAGCAGCCTAAGGATTTTTTTAAGGGAATTTCCACATCCTATATAATAAAACCCCTGTGTCTCTGTGTCCTGTCCCTGTGTGTGTGTGTCCGTGCTTCCAGACTTGACAGTTTGCTGTCTGTAAACCTCATTGCATTGTGGGAAATAACAGCTTTTTTCAACTGACAAGCAACATCTCCCTGTGTGCATATACTGCAGACAGCGGTGGAGGACGGGCGAGCGGGACACATCTGTGCTCGCGTTGCTGGGGGAAGGGGGGGTAGCGCCCATAGCCTACCGCCCATTTTTTAATGGGCAGGCTTTTTTACTAGAGTATGACTGTGAGCACTGAGCACACAATTCCTGCACACGTCTCATTGCAGTTTAACCACTTCAGCCCGCAGTGTTTTTTCACCTTATCCATCCTCCAATTCATTCGCCAATAACTTTATCACAAAGTTTTACAATGAAAAGATCTGTATCTTATTTATTCCACCACCAATTAGGCTTTCTTGGAGTAGTACATGTTGCTAAGAATTTCTTTCTACTAAATGCATTTTAACGGGAATATTAAGGAAAAAAATTGACACATTCATTATTTCACAGTTTTCGACCATTATAGTTTTAAAATAATACATGCTACCTATATTAAAACCTACGTATATTACCCATTTGTCCTGGTTATTACATCGTTTAAATGATGCCCCTATCACAATGTATAGCACCAATATTTTATTTTGAAATAAAGGTGCATTTTTTTCAGTTTTGCTTCCATCACTATTTACAAGCCCATAATTAAAAAAAAATAATAACAAATAACAGTAATATACCCTCTTGAGATACATATTAAAAAAGTTCAGTCCCTAAGGTAATTATTTATGTATTTTTTTATTGTCATTTTTTTGTTTTTTAATTATGTCAACATTTTTGGGGGGGTACTATGGGAGAGTATGGGAGGGAAGAAGTTAATTTTAAATGTACTGTAATTGTGGGTCCTTTTCTTTTCAAAGAAAAATGTATGTAGGTGTGTAATTTTACTACTTGGCCACAGGATGTCTTCAGTCTTTTTTTTTTTTAGTGTCCTGTAAGCGTTCTATTACACTTACAGGAAGTCAAGAGTGAATGTATAACTTTTTTTCAGAATGATCGCGACACCTCGTAGAAGCCGCTGATCAATACAACGGGGACTTAAATCAAACGTGTTAAAAAAGTTCAGTCCCTAAGGTAACTATTTATGTATTTTTTATTGTCATTTTTGTGGATGTAGCGCCTACGTCTAGCATGCATTTTTGGATGTAGGTGCTACGGCCAAAAAATCTTAAGTAGTTAAAGTGGTATGAAACTCAGCATTTCCGCTTTACTCTAAAAGATTATGTACTGCATAAAATCTACTACCACAAAAAAATTGTAGCAGAATAGCATTCAGTTAAACACAGCAATTTATTCTTCAGTGGAAAGCTCCTTGCTTCAGTGGAAAGCTTCTTGCCTCATCCAAAGAGGTGATAACAGTATCTTCTTTTTACATTCCTTTGTCAAATACATTTAATAAACATTAGCAAACTGCTGAAACTGAGCTGTATAAAGCTGAGAAGCAGAAAGAGCTGAAAAGGCATAAGTAGATTTTAATTTATAAATACAACAATGCAATAAAATGCAATGGCAGTTTTCAGATCAGTTAAACCAGGGCTGCCCAATAGGTCGATCGCGATTTACCGGTAGATCGCGACCGCCTGATTGGTAGATCGTGGCCTCCTGGCCGCATCCCATTGAATTTTGTGGCCAGCAGCTGTAGAACGCGGCCGCTTGGCTGCGTCCTATCAGATTCTGCTGCTGGCCGCTGATTTGTTCAGGAGAGGAGAGAGGCGCGGCTGAGAGGCCAGGGCGGCACTGTCATGGCTGGGGGCGGCGCTGGAGGCAACACGTCCGCCTCCTCTCACGCTGGCCGCTGGAGCGCTCCCTCAGCAGCCTGTGTGATGAAGGCTGCATGCACGAGGTGTCATGGCTGCGCGCACGAGGTGTCATGGCTGCCCGCATCTCTGCTGCACATGGCCTGTACGGGGAGGCCTGTACGGGGAGATGACAAGCCTCCACAGTTGAAGGGAGGTAAGTGATTACATGTGCCCGCCCTATACCTAACTAACCTGTACTGAAGAAGGCACATATACTTAGCTAACCTGTACTGAGGGGGACTTATACCTAGCTAGCCTGTACTGAGGGGGACCTATACCTAGCTAACCTGTACTGAGGGGGACCTATACCTAGCTAACCTGTACTGAGGGGGACCTATACCTAGCTAACCTGTACTGAGGGGGACCTATACCTAGCTAACCTGTACTGAGGGGGACCTATACCTAGCTAACCTGTACTGAGGGGGACCTATACCTAGCTAACCTGTACTGAGGGGAACTATACCTAGCTGTCACGATCGGTGTAGCAGAGAGGGTCTGATTCTCGGTGATCTGCAGTATCACTGGGAATACAGATATATATATCCGATTATCGATGATCTGCAGCATCACCGATAATCCGATATAACGCTAACCTCTGAACACCGGAGTAGTGTGAGTGCTTGGTGCAACAGTAATACCATGAGGACTAAGCCTCAGAAACAAGTGCCGTACTGTATGAAGTACTGCAGCAATACAGATTCCTTCCGAAGGCCTGGACTCTCCCGGGGGAGGAGTCAGGCGGAGCGTAGGAAGGACAGAACGTGAGTGACACCTAGGAGAGGGCGTCACCAACAGATCTGGGAACTGCCTCTAACAGCAAGGTCAGTTCTCGAAGTCGGGCAAGCCAGGTCGTAACACACGGACAGATACAGTACAGATACAGAAAGCAGAGGCGGAGTCTAATAAACAGGCAGGGTTCGGCAACAGGGTATCAGAAATATCGGGGTACAGAATCAGGAGTCAGATGCAGAGTCTAAGAGCGAGCCGAGGTTCGGCAACAGGGTATCAGAATGACAAGGTACAAGATCAGAATACAGAAGAATAATAACAAGCTTGAGGAACCTGAGGAGCAGGTTCCCAATGAATACAGGATGGGCCCTGGGGCTGTAAATACAGAGCTGGCCCTGTGGAGCAGGTGCCCAGCAAATACAGCGCTGGCCCTGGGGAGCAGGTGCCCAGCAAATACAGAGCTGGCCCTATGGAGCAGGTACCCAGTAAATACAGAGCTGGCCCTGTGGAGCAGGTGCCCAGCACATACAGTGCTGGCCCTGAGGAGCAGGTGCCCAGAAAATACAGTGCTGGCCCTGAGGAGCAGGTGCCCAGCAAATACAGAGCTGGCCCTATGGAGAAGGTGCCCAGCACATACAGTGCTAGCCCTGAGGAGCAGGTGCCCAGCAAATACAGCGCTGGCCCTGAGGAGCAGGTGCCCAGCAAATACAGAGCTGGCCCTGTGGAGCAGGTGCCCAGTAAATACAGAGCTGGCCCTGTGGAGCAGGTGCTCAGCAAATACAGAGCTGGCCCTGGGGAGCAGGTGCCCAGCAGATACAGAACTGGCCCTGTGGAGCAGGTGCCCAGCACATACAGTGCTGGCCCTGGGGAGCAGGTGCCCAGCAAATACAGCGCTGGCCCTGAGGAGCAGGTGCCCAGCAACTACAGAGCTGGCCCTGTGAGCAGGTGCCCAGCAGATACAGAGCTGGCCCTATGGAGCAGGTGCCCAGCACATACAGAGCTGGCCCTGTGAAGCAGGTGCCCAGCACATACAGGCATGAATTATCTCCTAGCGATAAAGATAGTTCCCAGGGTCGGGAAGGCCAAGTCGGCAACTCACAGACAAACAAAGTACAGGATCAGAAGACAGAGGCAGTGTAGTCAGACAGGCAGAAAGTCATAACAGATAATCACAATCAAACTAGTACTTTAGACTATCAACAGAATCTAGCTAAGTGTAGGATTACAGCTCCAGCTGGTCCCGGCACACTTTCGGATCTGACTAAGGGTCTGCGTGCTACCACGAAGTGATTGCAATGACAGGCAACCAGCAACTGACCAAGCAGCAGAATATATAGTTGCTGGACACTGCCGCCCCGCCCGAACCATTCAGCCAATCATGAGTCCTGCAGGAATCAGCTGACCTTCCTGATCAGCTGACACTTCCCCTGCTAGTATAAAGGTCCTGGATTCAGGCCCGCGCGTGCATAGCTCTCCATCTGCCTAAGTGCACTAACAGACCCAGCCACACCAAGCACACGCTGCTGCATGCAAACAGCCGCTTTGCTGTCAGGACATGGAGCGGCTTTTCTGCGTACACACCCAGACGCGAGCAAACCGCCGCGTAGGACGCGGAGTCAGCCGCCTAGCTCTTGGCACACGCGGCGGCTTTCCGCGTTTCCTCACACTAGCTAACCAGTACTGAGGGGAACTATACCTAGCTAACCTGTACTGAGGGGACCTATACCTAGCTAACCTGTACTGAGGGGACTTATACCTAGCTAACCTGTACTGAGGGGACCTGTACCTAGCTACGTTTCGGGGGGGGGGGGGGGGGGGGGGGTTGGTGCATTTAAAACGTCGGTAGATCTCCTGGCCTCGGCGAATTTTAAAGTAGCTCGCGAGCCGAAAAAGTGTGGGCACCCCTGAGTTAAACTGTACTTTGGGGATTTGTTATTTGTAGATAGACAATATTACTTGTGTATAAAAGCAAATGTGATAACTATATAGGTAATAAAAAGTAGGAAAACACATTTTATTGAATGTTATGTCAGAGTGTTATGCCACTTTAATGTTATTTTTTCATTTCAACCTTCAGCCAGTTATAATTTTTTAAACTGACAGCTATTTTGGAACAAGTCCTTGTGTACACAGTTTGGAGTGTCGTTGCCATGAGGTTGTTCAAAAACTTCCATCTTGCTACCAGCTTTAGAAACCTTTTTGACTGATTTTATTTGCAAATAAAAGCAAAGTTATCAAGCTAAAATGGTATTTGCCATGAAAGTAAATGATGCAGAATACTTGGACACATACAATGGGCCTCGCTAGGTGAAGAAAATGCCTACAGCATTACTGTCTATAAGCACCAGGGGGAGTGTATCTGCACAGTCTATAAGCAGTGGAGTTACATGCAATCTAGAAAAGCATTATTCATGAATGGTGTAAGATAAAAAAGGAAATCTACCTATCTTTCATCTCCTCATATAAAGAGTTGGTGCATACAGTGTAGATGTCTGGTTGGTGCCAGTGGCTGACCAACCTGAAGTCTGTTTCCCCATCACCAGAGACTTTTTCCATGCCCAATGACTTGTTTCCTTATATTATTCTTTGCTAATAATCAAATTTAGAGCCAAACTGAAAACATTGAGTTAAAAAAAAGGGGAAAAAAATGTAGAATAGCGCACTGCAATGACAAATCTATGCGCTGTTCATAGCGCACACATTGCATTGAGGTGTAACGTGCTGCCTTAGGCTAAAGAAGTGCACGCAGTGCGGTAAAACTATCTATTGCAGACATTAAAATCTTTGCGTATGTGCACTAATGCCTACAGCAGGTGCCGAATGAAAACTATAATCATTACTCATTCATTACTTCTGCGACTTTAAGAATGCATGCGCCATAAAGTTAAGCAAGCCAACAATCACAGAAATATCAAAAAACATATGAAATGCACCTCAGACAACATTTCCTCTTCATCCATGACGGTAAGCTTATCATCAATCCCTCAAATTGGCTCTCTAAAAATTCCAATTTTATAGTCAGTCAATTTTTATAGTGTAGTCTGTATTGTGTGACAATTATGGCACCATTCAATGACGCCATACTGCATAGCACAATGTAATTTAACACGTTAACGCAAATGTCATTTGCGATTTTGCGTTTCGTTGGGATTTTGCACTGCACCGTTATCATTGCACCACAGTGCAATGTCCCACTGTGAACTTAGCCTTAAAGTGTGACTACATGCCCATCCTTTTCAGTTTTTAATAGGGAGCGATTCAAATTCCTAAAAGGTTTGTATATCTGTCAGTTTCCCACTTTTGGGGGCATTTCATCTCACCAGGGATGCTTGTAATTCTGGCTCTGCCATAATCAAGAGTCAATTTTTGCAATCACGACCACAAAATCATTATTAACCTCCTTGCCGGTTATCCCGAGCTCAGCTTGGGGTAACCTGCGTAGGAGGATTTCTCAGGCCCCGCTGGGCCGATTTTCATAATTTTTTTTATTGCATGCAACTAGCACTTTGCTAGCTGCGTGCATATTTCGATCGCCGCCGCTCGCCGCCGATTCGCCGCTACCCCCGCGCTGCCCCCCCTCCAGACCCCTTGCGCGGCCTGGCCAATCAGTGCCAGGCAGCGCTGAGGGGTGGATCGGGATTCCCTCTGAAGTCCCGACGTCCATGACGTTAGTGACGTCATCCCGCCCCGTCGCCATGGCGACGGGGGAAGCGCAGCAGGAAATCCCGTTCTGCTTTCAGAGAGCGCCAGCTTGTCAGCGGCTATCATGTAGCGAGCCCTGGGCTTGCTACATGAGTTTAAAAATTTTTTTTTTTAAAGTGCTGCGCCGCCCCCTTGCCGACACAATTAGACCAGCAAGAGGGTTAACAGACCAATGGGGAGCCTTGGAGTAAAATGTAAACATGATTTGGCTCTAGTTGTACTACCGCTGAAAGGCGGTTTGTGGCAGCGGTTACGCGGAGATCTTCAATCAAGCTTGCAACATTAGAGAATATTGGCGTGGGACCATTTCCGAGGATATTGGCATGGGAACATTTTTCAAAAGTAAGTATTCTTGGTTAATTAATAATATTAACAGACTTTTCTTATGGCTATGTTTTTATTTATTTAACCATTTGCGGAAATGTATTGGACAAGGGCTCTAGGGGAGGCTTGTCCGCTCCTTTCCTCTGGAGCACCCCAATATCATGGACCATACAGGCTGGTATAGCTCAGGGTGTAAAGCCCCACGTGGCCGGGGCTCCGCATTCTGGCTATCCTTAACAAGGGGTTAAGGAGGCTTGGGAGGGGGGCCCCACGTCATTTTTTTTTATTTACCACACTCTGAACATAGGAAAAAAAAATACATTTATATACAATACAATACAATTACATTTCTATAGTGCTTTTCTTCCATAGGACTCAAAGCGCTTAGGCTCTTACATTATCTTTCATTTTACCATCATTTAAATAGTGACTTTTTTTCTCTAACTTTAACATCAACTATCTCAAAAACCACAAGGTCTTTTTCTCTTCTTTGCCCTGTCCTCCTTAATATACCCTGCAAATTTGGTGTTAAGGGTATTCGGTCAGGCCTACTGCATATTAAGACTCTTGTGTATGCAGATGATGTCTTATTGATCTTGAGTGATCCATCAGAATCTCTGCTGAGATGCAGGAAGGTGCTGGAAGATTTTGGACGGTGTTCAAACTTTAAAATTAATGAGAGGAAAACTAATATTTTAGATCTGGGATGTCCACTATTGATAAAGGAAAATATTAAAAAAGAAATACATTTTGCATGGAGTAATGAGATCAAATATCTGGGGATTAAACTATGTAATAGATTAGAGAATCTCTTTGCTGCTAATTACAATCCATTGATGGAAGAAAAATTGGGATAGACCCTTTTTTGATGTGCTGGAACGCATTGCAATAATTAAAATGATGATATTACCAAAAATTATGTTTGTAATGCAATGCGTACCAGTAAGTCTCCCGGGAGTGTGGTTTAAAACCTGGCACAGCCTAATTCAAGATTTCATTTGGGCAAATAACAAAAGAAGGATAAAATATAATATATTGTATAGGAAAAAGGAGACTGAGGGGCCTGGCTGCATCAAACTTAATGTGGTATTATAAAAGTGTACATCTTGCAAGGGTAACAGTTTGGAGGAGCGTAGAAGGTACAGAGAACTCAGGGCAGATCTGGGCAGCTTTAGAGCAGAATGAAATTGACCTTGCCCTGATTTTTTCATGGATCCCAGAAAATATTCAAGCACAGGGTAAAACAACTACAAATATTTTGATAAAACCACCTTTGAAAGTACTCTCGCAGATTATAGTGCAATGTGAAGAACAAACAGGTAACTTTGAAAGATAATAAGGGATTTCCACCTGCAAACGAAGTAACTTGGTTCGAAAGAAATAATATTGCAAAAGAAACTAGAATACTCGATTTATTGGGTAATAAAGAGCTGAAAATCGACAGTATTCTAAACAAACATGAAAGGAGAGGAAGTTGGTGGGTGACTCAAGTAAGTAGCCATATTAATAAATTAGGAGTAGCAGGCAAAAAAAGAAAGGAGAAATTACGTATATTTGAGAGAGTAATCTATACAAGGAGATGCCTAAAAGGAATGATCTCCATTTACTATGATTTTCTTGCTGATTTATATAGTTCAAAACCACCAACGTTTTGTCAGGGCTGGGAGAGAGACCTGGGGGAAAACCTAGCTGAACTATGGTCTAATATATGGCAGAGAATTGGTGCAATTCATGATACCAGTTTGTTGCTAGTACAATATAAAGTGTTGGCAAGATGGTATATGACCCCTAAAAGATTAAATAAAATCTCAAAATCCTATAGTGATCAGTGTGGAAAATGCAATAAGGGTTTGGGAGACGAGATACATATGTGGTGGAGATGCCCAGAAATTCAAACATTTTGGGGAAAGATGGAATCTTTTGTGGTGGCGAGAGGTTAGGTGCCTGGAGATAAAGAAGAAAAGATAGAAAGATTAACAGCAGAGGGAGTGATTTTTAGCATCTCAGATCAAGGAGACGATAAAGTGGCGTCTGTTTCTCCCATATATTCTACCAGTACTATTCAGCTTTGGTTGTTAATGGATGCTGTCAGTGTGTTGTTGCATTGCATCTGGAATAAAGTTTGGCTTGCTCTTTGGATAACAAGGCTTTTATCTTTCTGGCCTCTGCCTCTCTATTGTATCTCCTTAGTCTATTAGCCTGTCTAGATGGAGTCACTGGAAAGGAGGAAGTGTTATTCAAGAGTTTTCAGCACTTCTGCACCATTTAAATTAAATATGTTTTCTTGAATCCAAAAACATACAATGTTTCTTTTGACATCTAGTTAGATAAAGGGAACACATTTTAAGAAAAAATGCTTTTTCGTTTTATTTTCTTATTATTTTTCATGTCAAGCAGAAAAAGGCATATGTTTTCATCAAAATGTTTTGTTTTTCTTTGCACATTTTTGTTTAATGCGTGGTACTGAATATAAATTGAATATTGAGAAACAAACATATGATAGTCCCAAAGGAATGTCATTGCATTGCGTTGTGATACA
Organism: Hyperolius riggenbachi; assembly: GCF_040937935.1. Lineage (NCBI taxonomy): Eukaryota > Metazoa > Chordata > Amphibia > Anura > Hyperoliidae > Hyperolius > Hyperolius riggenbachi. The sequence continues at coordinate 351,610,830 of NC_090650.1, forward strand.
CGGATTTTGTCCATTGCAAGGTCACACAATGGATGCAGTATGAAAGGAGCCTTGTCGTTGGTTCTCCGCTGTCAATCAGCTACTGCATGTGTTACTTTATTCCCATTGTGAAAAATCCCCTTCCTGATTCCTAAGTCTAACCTCCTCCCTGATGCTAACCTTCTGCCCTGAGCCTAAAACTAATCTAAACCCCTTACCTTAACTCCTTCCTGAAGCATAACCTACAGTATTCCTCAAGATTAATCCTTTACTAATGCTTCACCTTAAACTGCACTCTAAAGTTACAACAACAAGGAAACATTTGTAAAGCACATTTCTCCCTGAGGACCCAATGGGCATAAGATCAGTAGATAGTAATGTGTACAGGGGAAAACGTTATGTGATCATAAATGCCAGAATGAACAGGTGGTTTTTCAGTTTTGCTGTAAACATGTCCAGGGTTGGAGCTAACTTGATTAAGTGTGGCAAGGCATTCCAAAGGGTAGGGGCAGCATGACGAGAAGCTCTGGTTCCAAAGGTTTTTAGTTAGACTCTGGGAGTCATGAATTTATTGGATCCTTTTAATCTGAGGTTGTGGGAGGGGTGACGCAGTTGCAACAAATCCTTCAGGTATCTGGAGCCTAGGTCAAGTAGGAATTTGAATGTTATTAGCATGCCAATTTTGTAAAGGATTTTCCATTTTATGGGTAGTCAGTGTAGTGAGAAAAGGATTGGTATTATGTGGCAATGACAGGGTTGGCTTGTTAACAGTCTTTGGGCAGCATTGTCTACTAGCAACAGCCGGTACAGGTCTTTATTTGGAAGGCCTGCATAGAGGGCATTGCAATAGTCCAGCTGTTTGTGATGAAGGCATGAATTAGGATTGGAAGATCCTTTGATGGAAAGAGGTGTTTGATTTTTGCAGTATTCCTTAGGTGAAAGAAGGAATGTTTCACAACAGCTGAAAATTGATTCCTGAAGTTTAATTCCCCATCAATCAGTAAACCAAGTGTTGGAGCTAATAAGGTCTGAATTCCCTACCTTCAGTGGTGTTGACTGTGTCTGGAGCTGCTTTGTTGCTAGGCGCTGACCTCTGATGACAACAACTTTAGTTTTGTCAGCATGAAGTTAACCAATTTCTCATGTCTAACCTCAACCCACTCCCGAACATAAACCCCATTATGATATTTAACCCTAGTCCCCTCGCCTTCCCTGCCCTCCCCAATGTTAATTCTGTCTGAATTCCTACCCTTAAGCTGGCCATACGCAAATAATAGATTTCCACCCAATGTTCCAAAACCATCAAATCCTTTCTGAAAGGAATAGATTTAGTGGGCATTGATGGCTACCATAGACACGATACATATTCAATGTAGTGCAAAACTGTGGGCTGTTGATCTCCTGCTACTCCTGTGCCACCTTTGATCAACCTAGATTTTCCGTCATGTCCGATCGATACTTTTGATTAATTTTTGGCCTAAATCGATCAAAATGTTATCAATCTGCCATCTTAAATTAATCGATTTGCATTCGATTTGATTAGAGTGATCAAATTTCCAGGGAATCTAATGGTAAAATCGATGTGTGTATGGGCATCTTACTTCTAATGCTAACTGTTAAAACTAACTGTAAGAACTTACCTGCTGGATCCCGCGATGTTCCGTCCTCTGCTCCCTCGCACGCGCGTCCTGACACTGCCTCTTCAGGACGACGCGCTTCCTCTGGCTCCGCCCCCGGCGTCCTTAGCAACCAGAATGCTCGAGGAGTCCCTGCTGATGTCAGTAGGCAGGCGTCTGCCAGTGGACGTCCATCCTACACGCTGAGACGTCGCAGGGTTTAGTGTCAGCTGACACTGTCAGCTGACACCTTGTTTGATTGCTGGGGGCTGGCTTTGGGCAGGCTCTTTGATATTTAAATCCCAGTCTCTTATTCATTCACTGCTCGTGATAGCAATCAGTACGCTGGTGCTGGGCATTCTGACACTCTGTATTATTATTGTATGTGCTTAGTCTAGTTAGTACATTGAGCTATATATTATAATGCCTGGGCACTAGATACTAGCAGATATATAGAAATCGAGAAGTCGGGGATAGCCAAATGTCATACATGTCTCAGAAACAGAGGTACCAGGAGTCAGACAAAATCAGTATCAGAATCAGATGTCTGCAGTACAGGAAGGATGAGAATAAACAAAGCGAAAGGCACGCCGGGTCATACACAGGAAAACAATCAGGAGAATATACAATATACAAGACTGATCTAACTAGAGTACATATATATATATATATATATATATATATATATATATATACAGTATATAGCTCTGAAAACTAGCTGACTTAGGTACAATAGTAAGGCAAGGTCCAGTGCTCAGCGAACTGATAGCTATAATGAACAGCAAGTAACCAAATGCCCTATAGAAGGAATAGATCGCAGACCAAGCCCCCAGGAAAATCGGACCAATCAGCAACATCCCTGCAACAAGGGTCAGCTGACCACAGGAATTAGCAGACACATCTCAGACACGCCTCCTTAACCTATAAAGGCACCTCTGAGCTGCTCGCGTCCTCCTAGGGAGGCTGCCAGAAACAACACGCTGACTCACATCTACAGGGGAGCTGGGGATGCGTCTGAACAAAGAAGAAGAGGAAGCTTCTTGCAGGTGCTCAACATTTGCAGAGCAGCCTCCAGAGACAACACCAGATAAGTTTGTTACATATATATATATATGCAGACACTGCCGATATATATATACTCCAGTTAGTCCAGTATTCTGATTTATTATGTATCATCTTTGCTTGTCTTTTGACCCTGATTCTGTCTCAACCCTTTGTACCTTAGCCATCTGATCACTAGTATATGACCTCAGCTTGTTAAAAGACTCAGCCTTTTGTCTCAACCTATTGTACCGCAGCCATCTGATATACTGTGTATGACCTCAGCCTGTTAAACAACGTAGCCTTTGTCTCATTCTATTGTACCACAGCCTCTGATTTCACGTGTATTACCCTAGCTTACATTTTGACTACGATTTATCTGAGCCTCAGTATATACGCCACATACCTAGCGTGATACTATTATATCGTCTACACTAATTCCACTGAATGGTACCTAAATATTGTGGATCCCAATTACAGTAAAATGAGATGTGAAATTCCAGTATGTTTGTTCCCTTTTGTTCCTTTTGTACGAGACCCAAGTAAATGATAACAGACTATGGGGATGGATTGTGGACCTCCAATGGGTTATCATATGCTTGCCACTGTGGTCACACATGCAAACTGTTTACATCACAAAGGATTTTCTTTACTACATATAATGATGAATTTTTACAGAATTCCTGTATATAAATCACTCATCAAACTTTGATCTTTAAAAAAATCAGGATCCAAAATGGATATTTGCATATTTGTGGCTGGGAACAAGCCCATTAAGGACTTATGTCCAAAGGCAATAGGTGTGTTTCAATCTCTTAGGGAAAAACCTACAACCAAATATTAGAAATTAGTAAAATGTATGCCTTTTCTATTTTCCATTTACTCCTTTTTGAAAATGAGATAACTTTGCAACTTTTTTAGAGCTCAAAAATGCTGTAAACAAGTAAAAACAAACTTCTTTTGGGTATTTTCTTTCTTGTTTAAAGCTTTACAGGTATTTTATTGATAACGTGAAAATATCTCCTGGGAACAAACAGGAGAAAAGTTAATTAAATAGGGGCCCAATTCTCCCTCAGGGAACACCAAGCCCTATACACAACTTAGTTCTAAAGGTGCCCATACATCTACTGATTTGGCGGCCGATCGACCATCTAATGTGATAATTAGTATTGAATATTACTGAATCGGATGAAAATCGATGTCGCCAAAAGCATGCCCAAACGACGGTGTGACCAATTTCTGGTCAATATTGGTTGTATGTATTGATTGGACATGCTGCAAGATGTTGGACCAACATCTTGCAGGAATAATCAATAATCGCAAATGACGAACGCGATGGAAACCCCCAGCCGCTGTACCTACTAGTGTAAAATGTGTCGCCCCCCCCCCAGCCCCATGCAGTTATACTTAAAGGGAACCAGAGACGCCAGGAAAAAGATTTTATACATACCTGGGGCTTCCTCCAGCCCCATACGCACGGATCGCTCCCACGCCGCCGTCCTCCGCTTCCTGTATCAGCCAGTTCCGGGTCCCGTAGTTTCGGCCAGTCGGCGTCAGCACGCATCCAATTGTCCGCATCACAGGGGCTCCCAGCATACCATAATGCGTGCGGCTGCATACTGCGCAGCCGCACACGTAAGGGTATGCTGGGAGCCCCTGTCATGCGGACAATTGGCCGTGTCCGCCGGAAGTGACGGGACCCGGTGCCGGCGGATCCAGGAAGCGGAGGATGGCGGCGTGGGAGCGATCCAGGCTTATGGGGCTGGAAGAAGCCCCCGGTATGTATGAAATCTTTTTTTCTTTTTCTGTGTCCGGCGTCTCTGGTTCCCTTTAACCTGCCGTCGTCCACAGTTGTCTCCACACCCCTTCTGGATTCACGCTACATGTGGTTGACAGTGCATTGCATTATAGCGCGTGGGGCCCATGTAAACATCACGTCACACACACAGCGGCAGGTAAAGTATAACTGTACGGGGCACCGGGAAGGGGGGAGATACATGTACATTAGGGGGGGCAGTGGCTGGGGGCAGTGGGGTGAAGAGGCAGCATCATGAAGCCGATTCCCAAAAGATTTCAGGCTGAAATTGATCGGGAATCAGCCCGTGGTTTATTGCACCCAACAGATATCTCTCTGATCAGATTCCAACAGAGAGAGATTTGTCTCTTGGTCGATCTGCCCATACATCCTCTGATGTAGGGGCACCTTAAGGGGATCTCTAGTGATAAGAAGTAAAGGGAATGCTGTAGATAAAAAGATAACTCTCAGACTGGAACCTGGAAATGCAAATGACTTGCTTTGAAAAGGATCTAAAGAATAAAGAACACCAGTTAGACAGGAGGAGAGAGGAAACTCAAACAATAATTTGTGCATCAGAAATTCCAATGACATGCACTATATTTCACCCTATCCACATGGAAAGCAATGTTATACTATTTATGTGGAATACAGATAGACTTAAGAAAAGACTAAATAAACAAATATTGGACTTTCCATAAAACTTCTAAGTGCAAAATAATAACTTGTCTGAACATGGCTGATGCACATAGAATGTCTGTAGCAGGCTCTCCTCAAGTTGGTTAGATAGAGCCCAATCTGTTGTGGTCTGGGTATTGCTTGCCACTAAAAGTATGCATGGAAATGGAGATGGGAGTGATACTGTGGTAGTGCTAGGGTGCTAGTGAAGGCCCCTATACCTAGCTACCTATACTGAAGGCCCCTATACCTAGCTACCTACACTGAAGGCACCTATAGCTAGCTACCTATACTGAATGCACCTATACCCAGCTACCTATACTGGCAGCACCTATACCTATCTACCTATACTGAAGGCCCCTATACCTAGCTACCTATACTGAAGGCCCCTATACCTAGCTACCTACACTAAAGGCACCTATAGCTAGCTACCTATACTGAATGCACCTATACCCAGCTACCTATACTGGCGGCACCTATACCTATCTTCCTATACTGAAGGCCTCTATACCTAGCTACCTATACTGAAGGCGCCTATACCTAGCTACCTATACTGAAGGCCCCTATACCTAGCTACCTACACTGAAGGCACCTATAGCTAGCTACCTATACTGAATGCACCTATACCCAGCTACCTATACTGGCGGCACCTATACCTATCTACCTATACTGAAGACCCCTATACCTAGCTACCTATACTGAAGGCACCTATACATGGCTACCTATACTGGGAGCACCTATACCTAGCTAACCTATACTGGCGGCACCTATACCTATCTTCCTATACTGAAGGCCTCTATACCTAGCTACCTATACTGAAGGCCCCTATACCTAGCTACCTACACTGAAGGCACATATACCTAGCTACTCATACTGAAGGCACCTATACCTATCTTCCTATACTGAAGCCACCTATACCTAGCTACCTATACTGAAGGCACATATACCTAACTACCTATACTGGGAGCACCAATAGCTAGCTAACCTATGCTGGCGGCACCTATACATAGTTACATAGTTACATAGTTACATAGTTATTTTGGTTGAAAAAAGACATACGTCCATCGAGTTCAACCAGTACAAAGTACAACTCCAGCCCGTCCCCCACATACCCCTGTTGATCCAAAGGAAGGCGAAAAAACCCCCACAAGGCATGGTCCAATTAGCCCCAAAAGGGAAAAATTCCTTCCTGACTCCAGATGGCAATCAGATAAAATCCCTGGATCAACATCATTAGGCATAACCTAGTAATTGTAGCCATGGATGTCTTTCAACGCAAGGAAAGCATCTAAGCCCCCTGCAGGTATAGAGTTTGCCATAACGACTTCCTGTGGCAATGCATTCCACTTCTTAATCACTCTTACTGTAAAGAACCCTTTCCTAAATAAATGGCTAAAACGTTTTTCCTCCATGCGCAGATCATGTCCTCTAGTCCTTTGAGAAGGCCTAGGGACAAAAAGCTCATCCGCCAAGCTATTATATTGCCCTTTGATGTATTTATACATGTTAATTAGATCTCCTCTAAGGCGTCTTTTCTCTAGACTAAATAAACCCAGTTTATCTAACCTTTCTTGGTAAGCGAGACCTTCCATCCCACGTATCAATTTTGTAGCTCGTCTCTGCACCTGCTCTAAAACTGCAATATCTTTTTTGTAATGGGGTGCCCAGAACTGAATTCCATATTTCAGATGTGGCCTTACTAGAGAGTTAATCAGGGGCAATATTATGCTAGCATCTCGAGTTTTTATTTCCCTTTTAATGCATCCTAAAATTTTGTTCGCTTTAGCTGCAGCGGCTTGGCATTGAGTACGATTATTTAACTCCTTCTCCAAGTTTGATGTCCCCAACTGTATCCCATTTATTTTGTATGGTGCTAGACCATTGGTACGACCAAAATGCATGACTTTACATTTGTCAACATTGAACTTCATCTGCCATGTATGTGCCCATATAGCCATCCTATCCAGATCCTGTTGCAATATGACACTATCTTCCTGAGAGTTGATGATTCTGCACAATTTTGTATCATCTGCAAAAATAGCAACATTGCTCACTACTGCATCTACTAGGTCATTAATAAATAAATTGAAGAGCACTGGACCCAGTACAGACCCCTGTGGGACCCCACTGCTAACAGTCTCCCATTTTGAGTATGATCCATTGACCACAACTCTTTGTTTTCTTTCCATTAGCCAGTTCCCTATCCATGCACACAAACTCTTCCCCAGTCCTTGCATCCTCAACTTTTGCACCAGACTTTTGTGGGAACAGTGTCGAAGGCCTTTGCAAAGTCCAAGTATATCACATCTACAGCATTCCCAATATCCATATTAGCATTCACTACCTCATAAGAGCTGAGCATGTTAGTCAAACAGGACCTGTCTTTAGTAAACCCATGTTGATGCTGAGAAATAAGATTATTTTCTACTATGAAGTCATGTATAGTATCTCTTAGTAACCCCTCAAATAGTTTGCATACAACTGATGTTAAGCTTACAGGTCTATAATTTCCTGGATCAGATTTTTTGCCCTTCTTAAATAATGGGAAAACGTGGGCTGTACGCCAATCCACTGGGACTCTGCCAGTTGCAAGAGAGTCACAAAAGATAAGATAAAGGGGCTTAGCTATAACTGAACTTAATTCCCTTAGGACCCAAGGATGCATGCCATCCGGGCCAGGTGCCTTGTCTATTTTTAATTTATTTAGTCTTGCCTTTACTTCTTCCTGCGTTAAGTATTTAATATTACAGTTAGAAGATTGAGACTCTTCTGCCTCTGTAATTTGCAACAGTGCTGTTTCCTTTGTGAAGACAGAAGCAAAGAAAGCATTTAATAACTCTGCCTTACCTTGGTCATCCACCATTGAGTTCCCACCCTCATCCTTTAGGAGTCCTATATAGTCAACCTTTCTTTTTTTAGAGTTGATCTACTTGTAAAACTTTTTTGGGTTAGATTTGATATCCCTAGCGATTTTCAGCTTCGATCTTTGCCAGCCTAATTTCTTTTTTACAATTTTTATTGCACTCCTTATAATTGCTTAGTGCAGCCTCGGTCCCCTCCTGTTTTAGGACCTTATAGGCATTCCTTTTCCTCTACATTTTATCCCTAACCTTTCTATTCATCCATAGAGGCCTTTTTTTATTCCTAGACATTTTGTTTCCATATGGAATATACAGGATCTTCTCAAAAAGCACCCTGGGCCTCCATAACACCTGAGCAGTGCCACAGGCTGATTGCCTCCATGCCACGCCGCATTGAAGCAGTCATTTCTGCAAAAGGATTCCCGACCAAGTATTGAGTGCATAACTGAACATAATTATTTGAAGGTTGACTTTTTTTGTTTTAAAAACACTTTTCTTTTATTGGTCGGATGAAATATGCTAATTTTTTGAGATAGGAATTTTGGGTTTTCATGAGCTGTATGCCAAAATCATCAATATTAAATCAATAAAAGGCCTGAACTACTTCAGTTGTGTGTATTTGAATCTAAAATATATGAAAGTCTAATGTTTATCAGTACATTACAGAAAATAATGAACTTTATCACAATATGCTAATTTTTTGAGAAGATCCTGTACATACTACAATATTGATTGAGAATAAGTTTAAAAGCTTGACATTTCCCTTCAGTGTCCTCCCCTTGTAGTACATTAGCCCAGTTCACCAAACTTAGTGCCTGCCTAATTTGATTGAACTTTGCTTTTCTAAAATTCATAGTTTTAGTGGTCCCGCTGCCCTGTGGCCTATCAGTCACCAGATCAAACGTTATCATGTTGTGATCACTATTTCCCAAATGTTCTTGAACATGCACATTTGATACATTATCTGGTCTATTAGAAACCTATACTGCTGGCACCTATAACTAGCTAACCTATACTGTGGGCACCTATACCTAGCTAAGCTATACTGGCTGCACCTATACCTAACTAACCTATACTGGGAGCACCTATACCTAGCTATCTATACTGAGGGCACCTACAGCTGGCTACCTATTATGGGGGAACCCATACCTGACTACCTATACTGGGGGCATAGTATGGGTTCACGAGTTCGGGAGGGGGGATTTTTACACCCTCACCCTGGGTACAACTCAGTCTAGAAAATGCACTGGTAGTACTATAGTAAGGAGGAATGTGTGGAATGGAGCAGTGCTGTGCAGAGAGACAGGGATGGGAGGGATACTGTGGTAGTACTATGTTGATGAGGAATGTGTGGAATGGAGCAGTGCTGTGCAGGGAGATGGGGAGATGGGGATAAGAGTGATACTCTGGTAGTAATATGGTAATGAGTAATGCGTGGAATGGAGCAGTGCTGTGCAGGGAGATGTGGATGGGAGTGATACTGTGGTAGTACTATAGCAATGAGGAATGTGTGAAATGGAGCAGTGCTGTGCCCCCTGATGGTGATGGGAAAGATACTGTGGTAGTACTATAGTAATGAGGAATGGAGCAGTACTGTGCAGGGAGATGGGGATGGGAGTGGTACTGTGGTAGTACTATGGTAATGAGGAATGTGTGGAATGGAGCAGTGCTGTGCAGGGAGATGGGGATGGGAGGGATACTGTGGTAGTACTATAGTAATGAGGAATGTGTGGAATGGATCAATGCTGTGCAGGGAGATTGGGATGGAAGGGATTCTGTGGTAGTGCTATGGTAATGAGGAATGTGTGGAATGGAGCAGTGCTGTGCAGGGAGACGGGGGTGAGAGGGATACTGTGGTAGTGCTATGGTAATGAGGAATGTGTGGAATGGAGCAGTGCTGTGCAGGGAGGTAGGGGTGAGAGGGATACTGTGGTTGTACTATGGTAATGAGGAATGTCTGAAATGGAGCAGTGCTGTGCAGGGAATTGGTAGCAATACTGTGGTAGTACTGTAGTAATGGGGAATGTGCAGAATGAAGCAGTGCTGTGCAGGGAGACGGGGATGAGAGGGATACTGTGGTAGTACTATGGTAATGAGGAATGTGTGGAATGGAGCAGTGTTGTGCAGGGAGATGGGGATGGAAGGGATACTGTGATAGTACTATGGTAATGAGGAATGTGTGGAATGGAGAAGTGCTGTGCAGGGAGATGGGGATGGGATCGATACTGCGGTAGTACTGTAGTAATGAGGAATGTGCGGAATGGAGCAGTGCTGTGCAGTAAGACGGGGGTGAGAGGGATACTGTGTTAGTACTATGGTAATGAGGAATGTGTGGAATGGAGCAGTGTTGTGCAGGGAGATGGGGATGGAAGGGATACTGTGATAGTATTATGGTAATGAAGAATGTGTGGAATGGAGCAGTGCTGTGCAGGGAGATGGGGATAGAAGGGGGGATACTGTTGTAGTACTATGGTAATGAGGAATGTGTGGACTGGAGCAGTGCTGTGCAGGGAGATGGGGATGGGAGGGATACTGTTGTAGTACTATGGTAATGAGGAATGTGTGGAATGGAGCAGGACTGTGCAGGGAGATGGGGATGGGTGCTATACTGTGGTAATACTGTAGTAATGAGGAATGTGTGGAATGGAGCAGTGCTGTGCAGGGAGATGGGGATGGGAGGGATATTGTGGTAGTACTATGGTGATGAGGAATGTGTGGAATAAAGCAGTGCTGTGCAGGAAGATGGGGTGGGAGCGATACTGTGGTAGTACTATGGTAATGAGGAATGTGGAATGGAGCAGTGCTGTGTAGTGGGATGGGGATGGGAGGGATACTGTGGTAGTACTATGGTGATGAGGAAAGTATGGAGTAGAGCAGTGCTTTGCAGGTAGAATGGGGACAGTGATAATGTTACTATCAGGATATCAGCACCAGACCCCACATGTACCCCACAATACCATGCTATTACTCCAGTTTTACCCCGGTATTGCCCCCTCACCCATACACACCACTTCTGTGCAAAATACTCAGAAGAATCATTTGTAAATCCCCATTTTCACAGCAAAATTGATTTTGCATGAAATTTTCCCCCATCCCAAGCAGTGATGATCAAGCATTCAGCTTTCATCAGCTGGATTACACTAAAACAGAATAAAAGAATGTCATAAATTCATCTATACCATCCATCTAACCGCTCTTTTTCTTTCAAGATGCCTTTTTCACTTTTTCTGCCTCTTCAAACTAATTTGTAAATGTCTCCCAAATTTTGTACAATACCAAAGCCTGTACTATAAAAAAGGCAGCATAACGGATGAGATTATACAATTTGCAGTTGAATCCCTACCGGGCATAACATGCATATAAAAGGAGAGTTGATCAGAGGGAAGTAGAAAGATGGGTGGAAAAAAAAGAAAAAGAAAGAAAAAAAACGCAGCGTGCCACAGACTGCAAGAGTCGATGAATTTTTCCTGCAAGGCAGCTAGTACTGACATAGTAATATCTCTGAATCTGAGGATGTCATTTTGAGCAATGATGGTTGTAGTGGGAGGAGGGATGGTGAAGGGAACAGAATCATTTTATGTGATGTGAATCAATGGCTACAGAAAATTAAACTCCAACCGAAAGCTGTGCTTTAAAACATTTTTTTCTCCTTGCGTTGGAAATGCAGTGCCACATTACCCAGCAGTCTGTAACCCAGAAGGTCATCTTTACTTGTTATATAATCAAATGTACATTATTGTAGCATAGCACATAATGGGGCTGGGGGAATGTTTCTATTTTTTAAGATATTTCTATTTTAGGGAGGTTTAGGTTATTGCCGTGTTCATGAACCAAAGGAGCCATTTTAAAGGCAATCATTATTTCTTGAGTACTAGACTACGTATTGAGCCATATTGATATATGCTTTATGCAATGAATATATTTTTAGCAATATGTATTACGGAGTGTGGCTATGATGATATATGGAGCTATACAATAACATTTTAGACTAGAATCCCCTCCTTTCTATCTGTCCCTTTTTTTCTCCCTGTCTCTCTATTTTACTCTCTTGGTTTTTTGTTTTGTTTTTTGTGTGTATTTTTTTTTTATCTGTGTCCTGTTTTCTTTGTCACATTAAAAATAAATTGCTAATAACATAGTAAGCAGACTAATGCGGCATGTGCCTGTAAACTGGAGCGTCTGCACTATTTTCATGTGACTTATTCCTTATTAGATAGGTCCTGTAAAGTCATAAAACTAGATAATTACCATATAAACTGTTTGAGCTTTCCGCGTAAGACATTTTTATGTTTGGTGACACCGATGCTGTGTTTGATTGCCCCATGTAAATGTAAATGCCCGATAGATCCGCTCTTTATTTTCTGTGTACGGGGTATGCTAATCACAGGGAACGTCTCTGACATACACATGCCAACTTGTGTTTCTTTTTACAAGAAAAATATGTGGCTGTCTCAGCGGGGGATCCCTCTGACCTCACATAACAGCCCTTGAGCTGTCCACAGGAAGATTTGTTTAAAGGGAAGCCACAGATGGTGCAGGTATACAATTATTGCAGCTTGAGATACTGCACAGTAATAATTGGTGTGCAGAATGCTAATGTGGGCTGCTGGGGAGAATAGGCAGCACTGATAATACAGCAAGGCAGATAAAGAGAGTGTTGAATGTGTGAGTGTGTATATATATATATATATATATATATATATATATATATATATACCTACATGCAGTGTATATACACAGACACACACATATATGGTTAGGTCTAGTAGGTATATGGATACATAGTTTGTGTGCCTAGCAGGTTTGGTGGATTGGTTACACACACACAGAGCCGGGACAAGGTCCTCCAGCACTGATAATACAGCAAGGCAGATAAAGAGAGTGTTCAATGTGTGAGTGTGTATATATATATATATATATATATAATCTATCTAAATAATGGTGTATATATATATATATATATATATATATATATATACCTACATGCAGTGTATATACACAGACACACACATATATGGTTAGGTCTAGTAGGTATATGGATACATAGTTTGTGTGCCTAGCAGGTTTGGTGGATTGGTTACACACACACACACACACACACACAGAGCCGGGACAAGGTCCTCCAGCACCCAAGGCTGAGACACCAAAGTGTGCCCCTCCATCCCTCCCACCCCAGCCGTCACACACTGATTGCTATTAGACTAAGAGGCGCTCCAGGGCCCCCATCTGCTATCTGGCTTGCAGTCACTGCCTTGTATCCCCTCTACTTATTTCTCTCTGCTTCAAACACAATAGGGGAATGATGGCTGAGTTATTTGTGCACCCCCTCCTACACTGCGCCCTGGGGCTGGAGCCTCTCTCGCCTCTGCCTCGGCCCAGCCTTGCACACACACATACATACACTATACTAATAAACATTCCGAAGCAAAACATCGACCTGCCAAAATATAATTGGTCAGTAGTTCTGACCAATCATAAGTTCTGTTTACATCTGATTTCATAATAAAGACAAAAAGACAAAGACAAACATTTATATTGCGCTTTTCTCCTGGCGGACTCAAAGCGCCAGAGCAGCAGCCACTAGGGTGCGCTCCATAGGCAGTTGCAGTGTTAAAGAGACTTGCCTAAGGTCTCCTACTGAATAGGTGCTGGCTTACTGAACAGACAGAGGTTGCCTATAGTTAAACAGGGATTGAATAGAATCATCCTACTGGGTGGTATATGCACACACCCCAATAGCGGGCTTCAAATTGCATCACTTTAGTAAAACATAATAAAACATCTTTTTTTGTTATAATTTCAGTAGTTTAAAGCAACTTGGACCAGGAAAATAGCAGAGTTCCATTTTCTACTTTTATTTATTTAGTTATTATTATTTTTTTATTTACAGACTTCAGTATCGTTTATTGCCCAGTCTCAGTTTTTTTTTTACACTTTTACACTGCAAACTGCAATTCTGATTTCCAACTAAGATTTGCGATTCTAATTTTCACCGGATGCTAGCAACACAAGAAGAAAAACGCAGAATAAACACATCATGCAGAACTCTTTTTAATTGCATCAAAAATCGGAATCGCATGTGAAATTGCATCCAAATCAGAAATCGGTTTGTAGTGTAAAAGAGCTCTGAGATATGCACTTCATCAAAGTGCTCCTGTGGCTTTGGGCCTAGATTGCATCATAGTCCGCTTATTGTTATTGTTTATCTAACTTATCTGCTTAATCAAAAATAATAAGAAATACAAATAATAGTGTAGAAGAAAAGGAAACAAAAAAGAAAAAAAAAAAAAGAGGCCAGCAAGAGACAGAGGAGGGTACAGCTCAAACAAAGCTGAAAACAAAGAAAGGATGGGAGTCTCTTGAATTCTGGCCTCCCTCATCCAGCTTATTCTGCATTTCAGTTCTTCTATAATCTTAGCGACTCTGCATATATATACTCAAAGCAGTTGCGTACGTGAAATATGCCACGGAAAATCAGGCGCAGGAAAACTGTCGATAGTAGAATATCGGTACATTTACTGATATTCTACTATTCAAAGTGTTCATTTTCAATAGTAAAATATAATTAAATGTCACCGATATTTTACTATAGCTAAGCCTAACCCTACTCGCACAGTAGTCTCCTCCGTGAGGCCTAACCCTAAGCACCCCCCAGCACAAACACCCTTCCTGGCACCTAACCCTAACCACCCCCCACAAACACCCTTCCTGAGGCCTAATCCTAATTGCCCCCCACCTGCACTAACACCCTTCCTTCCTGATACCTAGCACTAACCCTCCCCCCCCCCCCCCTGCACAAATCCGCTTCCTGATGCCTAACCCCCACAAATAGCGATAATTCTTGGGCAACAAATCGTGGGTTGCAGGGCGCCTGCACTCTGCTGCAAAAAAACAATAATTAATTTTCCCTTTGGTGCTGGCTTGCCGATATTTTTAATAAAAGTCAATAGCGGCGCCCAATTTGTCTAGGAGCTGATTTGTCTGATACCAAGATAGTCCAATACATCCTCCATACCATTCATCATATGTAATCTCCCCTGTCATCTATCTCTCTTGATAATACTCTGTAGCTTACATTCCTACACATTTCTATTGTAGGGATGGCCGAACATCAAGTTTTTGAGTTTGCAAATGCGTTTGTGAACAGCACCATAAACGTTTGTGAAACGGCCGTTAGCAACAAGCCCTATTGACTTTGTGAACCCTTCAAGGCCTCTCTGCAGCCACAATCTCTTTAAAACCGTTGCAAAAAGTGTACCAGAACCCAGGAAGTGGCATGGTAGAGGTGGATCAAAGCCCAAATATTTCACAAAAAAATTACATATTTTACGCAGAGGCTTTTTTTTCATGCATAAATGCCAAAAGCTAGTAGGAATAAATGACATACTGTGATACTGACTGCTGTGTGTTAGGTGACTTCACTTGTCAATCATGTGCCTCCAGCTGCACTGAATGTCCGATAACGAATGAGACTCCACCATGCTATCTAGTTATGCGACCGTTCAGCCACTCGAGATTGAGCGCTAACATAGGCCCTTGCCCTTAGATGTCCGGGGCTGCACACGCACTACACTTAACAGATGCGTGTGTGTATATAACATTATGAAATAGTTTGAGGACACTATAAATTTCAGGGGACAAGAAAACATTCTAGTGGGATGCCGACGTTTAGGATTATTAAATAAATTAGCAGTTGGTTGGCTCTGGATAGAGCAAAGGTTGTGGTGGTGCTATA
The DNA here is from genome assembly GCF_040937935.1 of Hyperolius riggenbachi. NCBI lineage: Eukaryota > Metazoa > Chordata > Amphibia > Anura > Hyperoliidae > Hyperolius > Hyperolius riggenbachi. The sequence continues at coordinate 351,626,535 of NC_090650.1, forward strand.
ATATTGAGAAAAATTTGGAAAACATTAACACAAACAAATATAATCTCTTTCTGAAAGTATTCCAAAGATACGGTTGACATCAGGTTCAGAGCTAAGCTCCCTTTTTTCTGCTTGTCTGTCTAATGTCATGAACCTAAGATAATGTACTGTATAATGTGAGAGTAACGACAGTACAGATATCTGCTGTATACAAGATCCATGATAACAACAAACCTCAACTTCAGCCCTTTTTCTCATTTTCTACCTTGAAGCTTTTTGCGGGGGCATTCTAATTATATGTAATTACCTTGCTTTGTTTCTTTTTTGCTTTTTATGATTCTACAATTTATTACCGTTATCTTCTGAAACCTCTTAGTCTTTCCAAGTGTTGATGTTATGACAGCCATTATCAGAGCATACAGACAATCCAATCCATAGGACCGCTTTTCAGCTGCCTGTCATGTAACATGCAGCTCCAAACAGCTTCTGGAGAGAAATAATTAATTAATCAGCTGCCAGTTAATTGATTGGCTGTTCCCAAATCTGATTAGCCTCTTTAGATTTCCCAGTTGCAAATTTGGGCTCATGTCAAAGAAGGATTTGAATAGATGATGTACATTAGCACACCACTGCTTAGTAACTTTACAACACCATAAACGCAGGTTAACAAGTAGAAAACTAAATTGAGGGCAAGCTGTTGTGTAGTATACATAAAAAGAGAGCTCACTTCAACCTAAATAAACACAAATACCATCTGTTTTAAGAGGGCAAATGCTTGCTTTTCATATTATCTACGTAAGGAGGCTTTTTGGTCTCTTTTAGCACCTTACACACTCCTAGGAGTTGTGGTTCACCATGAGCTTGCTGGGCAATCTGTAACTCTAGGTGTTTCAAGCCCTATCCCACAGAATCATATCAATCCATGCCATGCACTGATGAGGATCAACCAATCCAACACAGTCTGTATGCATTTTGGATTATTCTGGTTTTGTAATATTAACAAGCTGACACATCATTGCATTGCATCGGTTCTGGAGGTGTGCTTACCTATCAGGGACAATAAAGAGATGATTTGCATATTTAGTAGTGATGCATTGTGGGACACCTCACAGCTCACTCCAACCTGATTAATCCCAAATACTTTCCTAGGAGTTCTGGTTCACCAAGAGCTTGCTGAGAAATCTGTAACTCTGTAGTATAAATAGATAGAGGGTTTATATCCAGTAGTTGGATTCACGTTGATGTGTTTGATCACCACCAATACAAGAATTCAGCGACTTTATTGGAGCTGGTAAAGAATATGATTGTCTTCACAAAAGTTCCTGGTAGAGCTAGCATTCAAGGCTTGAAATAATGTTATTCAGTTTTCCTAAGGCTTGCGCTCATCCCATGCAAACAGAATGGATGTGTAATGCAAACACACAGCATGGCCCTTAGTCAATTTTTCATCTTTTCTAAATAATTTTTCAGCACTTAGCAATTGAAAAGATTCTAAATATAGTATATGGGTCCATGTCTGGTAAACCACATACTGGGTTATATCCTATTCCAGGTGATAAGTAGCTTGCAGATGCATTGCACTCCAGCTGCCCTCCAAAAACCACTAGAGAGTGCAGCTGGCTAGCTAAAAGCTGCTTTGTCTATGGTCACCTATTCATCCTAATGGCTTTAGCACTTATAAAACTGAGCAATCTTCATGTGTTATGTGTGGCTAGATGTTTGCTTTAGAGGGAATGTCTGGTGTCACCAAGTACCAAGCACCATTATAAAGGCAGGGCCAAGGAGTGGTAATTATAGAATTGTGTTGTTACCACAACATTTATCCTTTGATCAGATTCATGCTCAATTAGCAACTAAAATAAAAAAAATAGGGGATAAAAATCAGAGGCCATTTTAGCAGGATATACTAATTAGCTAAAACACTAAAATTGCCTGCCCAGTATGGCGTTGGTCCCCATTGTGCTACTAAAACAACTCTGTCCCTTCATCATGACTTAGTTTTCTGAACTTATTTAATAGTATCCAGCACCAAGACCTTAGCAGCAGGTCCTTAAACTCCTGTAAGTTTCAAGGTGGTACCTCTGTGGGTTGGAGTACTTTTTTCCGCAGATCCAAACCTTGCCTAACCTCCTTAGCGGTAAGCATGAGACACACTCAGGGTGGAATACCACAGCTCAGAGCGGTAACCCCAAGCTATACTTGTGGTAGCCGCCGGGAGGTCCATGCAGAGCATTGCGCGCAGCGGGCGTTCTCACTCACCTCCCGGGCGATCCAGATGCTGGTGGCCATTCCTCTTCCTGTCCATGGAGGCTCTACATCCCCCTGGTGAGATCGCTGTCTGACTCACTATAGGGGTACAGCGCCACCCAGAGGACGGAGGGAGCGCTGGATTCCAGGGAGGTGAGTAAGTGCAGGGGCTGCCCCAGGCTCTCTTGTGGTATAATTTTTTTTCTTGCTTTTAGGGTCTAAAAGCACATGAAAAAAATTGTACAGCTTTTAGACGCTAAAATCAGGAAGGAATCATAGTGCCAGGGAGGTCTAAATCTGTGTAATTTGATTCTTCAAACTACACCACCTGTACTATTGCACCATGTACCATGGTCCTGTTCTTATGTGCTTACTGTAGGGAGGCACTTTTTGGGGTGGACTGGGATCATCACAAGTGCTTTAACCTCCTTGCCGGTCTAATTCCCGCCGGCAAGGAGGCAGCGCGGAACTTTTATAATTTACATGATAGCCGCTGAGCGGCGGCATCCCCCCACCCACTCCGATCACCTTCGGCGATCAGAGTAAGCAGGAAATCCCGTTCAGAACGGGATTTCCTGCAGGGCTTCCCCGGTCGCCATGGCGACGGGGCGGGATGACGTCACCGATGTTATGGACGTCGGGACGTCACAGGGAATCCCGATCCGCCCCTCAGCGCTGCCTGGCACTGATTGGCCAGGCTGCGCAGGGGTCTGGGGCGGGTGGGGCAGCTCGGCGCGGCGGGTAGAGGCGAATCGGTGGGTAGCAGCGGCAATCGCGTACTACATGCAGCTAGCAAAGTGCTAGCTCGTGATAACCGGCAAGGAGGTTAACTGGTATGTACAGTAGCCTTATATTAAGCGAGCTGTGATGCATTGTGTGTTCTGAGTCCTTCTTCTCGTGGCAAGTAGTCCACCATTAACTTTTCTCATCAATTTATGCTACTGAAACTGTTCTGCATGAGTGGACCAGGTGAGCTAGCGTTCCTTTCCAATGTCAATTCCGAGCCTTGGGGGGGGGGGGGGGGGGGGACAAAATCCTGTTGTTGGCTCACTGGTTGTCCTTCTTTGGAGCTATTCTTATTCACAAGACATGCGATTTTAGAGATGCTCTTACCCAATTGTTTGTTCACCACAATTTGGTCCTTAACCCACTAGCAGCTTCAAACTAATTTTTTGTTTGAAAGCTGCTGGTGCATTCTAAACCTCTGTCAGCATATCTTGTTTGGCTGCCTAGTGCAGCCAGATGAGTGGGTGGCAGGGAGCAGTTGCATTTACCTGTTCCAGACAGCTTCTTCTCTCCCTCCACCGGTGGCTCTGAACTTCTGACAGGTCTTCCCGGTCACCATCACATCAAATCACATGAAATTACATGTGATCGGGATCTAGTAGACCATGTCAGCATTACAGCACCACCCGGTGATGGAAGAGGGGTGATGGAAGAGACTCCTCCATCACCCCTCTTCCACCACCGAGTGGCCCTGTAACGCTGACATAATCTCCCGAATCCCAATCACATATCATTTGATCGCAACCAAAAAAACATCGGGATTACATCACCGCCGCGGTGGAGGAAGAAGAAACTGATCCAGCCGTCCAGACAGGTAACTATGAAAGCTCCCTGTCCCCACGTACCCTGCCGAGCCTGCCAGGCTGGCGAAGGCACACCTCCCCAGCGGCAGGAAAAATTCAGCCCTGCAGCCAAATAAAGTTTTACTTTATTTGGCTGCTGAAAGGTTAACAGAGTTGAACTATTTACTTGATGCCATGGTAATGAGATAATCAGTGTTATTTACGTCTCTTGACAATTGTCTTATTTGTTGTGAACCATTAAAGCGTATCTGTATGTATAACGTGTAAGTATGCACAAAATAGCTATTTTGTTTGTTTCTTTTAATTTTATGGAATGACAAGGTTCACATCAACAAAAACGTCAGAGTAGTTTTATAGTTGATTGGATCCTATTACCTATGTGATATTTATCTGCTTGCATTTCTTTCTTATTAAAACCTTTATTGTTGTGCAGATCCGACTTCTGTCGTTTGCAAGTTGACAGTATTTCAAACAACAGTTTTTTTTCTTCTGTTTAGTTAGAAGAAGGAAACATAGTGAATGTCTTCCAGCATTAATAGCCCACATTATGCACATAATCAAAATGATTTGAAAATATTTTCCAGAAAATAAACTCTTGGTTTCCTGCTTATTAACATGAGGATTACAAAATGTGATGTCATGAATTATTCATGCAATTCCCTTTAATGTAATCATGTTTCCTCAGTGTTAAGACTCTGTGAATGGTACACTATGCAACATATTATCCGGAAGAAAAAAAACGATATTACTTGGTATTATTTTACATTAAAATAGTTTCATCGTCATTTTCCAAATAAATAATAATTTAGCAGTTTAAAGCTGCTGAAGAATCACAGTAGGGCGGCGTATTTCTTATTCTTGGAAGTAAATTGGAAAAATAAGGAATTGAATAATGTTACACAGACCACAATATGAGCAGTCTGAACCTCCTCTTCCCTAATAGAGTTCACCAGTTATTGTACAGAGGGACAGATTTATCAAAGCATTACCTACAGTTTTTTCTTCTAAAACTGTTCTAACCAGTAGAGGAACTGTTCTGCATGATAGTAAGAAACTTCTCAAATCCTACTTAACCTCCTGTGCGTTACGCCGCTCAGGAGGTTTTGCCATTTTGTGCCCGCTCCTCCCCGAAGAGATCCCGCAGCTTAAAACACTCTAGCTAGCACTAGGCTAGCTAGTACAAATGTCTGGCACCCTCTGATCGCTGCCGCTCCCCCGTTAAAACTTTACCCAGCCTGGATGCAGCGATCGGCGCAGCCTCCCCGGACAGCTCCGGTCTTCACTATGAGGAGGATCGCACATGACGCCATGACGTCGCCGACATCATGACGTCATGCGCAAACCCGATCCTCCCCATAGAGAGGCCGGAACTGTGTCGGGAGGCTGCACGATCGCTGGATCCAGGGGGGTAATGTGTAAACGGAGGGATCGGGATCACGGGGGATTAATTTGCGAGGGATCCGGGGGTGCCCAACACTAGTACTAGCTAGCCTAGTGCTAGCTAGAGGACTTACAGTAATTTGGAACAAAAAATGTATTAAGGTGGACTCCTGGGGCCACAGAGCGGTATGCCCGACACAGTGTTGGGAATACCGCTAACGAGGTTAATAGTGACAGTTTAGCGTGGATTGCTAGAGCTGCACTACATCCCTAAACTGATGCAGATTACGAAGTGCTTCATGGCCGTTCTCCAGATAGTGCAGTGCAGGCTAGATGTCATTTGTGAAGGCCCCCCCCCCCCTCACTCAGAGCCCGCTGACAGCAGATGTATTGGTTACCTCAGCAACAGTAATTTCCCTCACACACTGCACTGCCTGAGAAACATTCCTAACTCCTCCTATTCCTAACAGTTTAAGAAGGAATCTGCACTATTTAGTGATTTCTTAGGATGTCTGAGACAATTCTGCATGGATTTCTAAAAACCTACTAATATTTTGTCTCAGACACTCTTGATAAATGTCCCCCTCTTTTACATGAGCAAAATACCTACAGAGGTATAGGATCAGATGACTGGTTTGTAAGTTTCTGGTAATGTCTCTGGCTCCTTTTAGATTTTCATACTATAGCTTCAATTAACTAATGGTTGTTCTATAAAAAAAAAATAATAGGTCATTAAAATACTGCATTCAGTATTTAAGACTTCCCCCCCCCCCCAAATACTTTTCACATGTACTCACCACCAGGTCATTGGGACAGCAGGAGTGGGGGAGGATGGAGCTGTTTGGCAGTGAAGACAAGGGCGTTCTTACCCTATGGAATAGGGTATGGTATTTATTAAAAGTTGCAGAGAAGTGTTAAACTAGCAGTCAGAATTGACTTTGACATTTTCTCTTGGAATAAATAGCCTTTAATAATGCTAACTATGCAGTCAACTCAGCAAATGATATTGAGGCTGTTACAGAGTGATAAGTCAGAACAAAACACACATTTTAATTGCATCCTGGCTTCTTTCTTCTTGATTGCAGCCTTCTCACGTTGGCTGTAGTTTTATCAGCTTGGTTGAAGAGCCACTGGCGGAGGTCTCTTCAAAACTTCTCCACTCAGCTAACTTCCAGCACCATACTTGTATGGGCTTGCAGCTAGCTTATGCGGCTAACAGGGTTTGTCATGTCATGCACTATGAGAAATTTAAATATGATGTTAAATATTGTGATATTTAAGTAAGCTTTAACTTTATTGCCACAGTAGACATGACAAGCACATCAGCCATGTCAGCTTGCCTCTGCCTCTTGTCTGAGTCTGTACATTGAGGAGCAGCTGCCAGCAGATGATAGTTTAGTGGAAGAGCATGAACAGGGCAGAGCTGTACCAGAGGATCTTCAAACAAGCCAACAAGACCACAAGAAACAACTCAGGAACCACATCAATCAACATGAGGCAGCTGCAATCAACAAATAAAGAGAGAGCCTGCAATCTAAGTGCTTGATCAAGAAGAGGGTCCCAGAAATAAATTCTGATGGGTTCTTGCAAGTTACAGAAGATAAAATATTAACTCAGTTAGAGACCGATCCAATTTACTTTTTTCCTAAATTTTCTCCTAGGTAAGATTTTCACTTCATAAATAATAACTTTAAGCCATAACAATAAGTAATAAAATGCTGAGAATAGTTTTGACAGTACTTTTTCACTTATCTTTTTGGTACTTTTTCAATTGCAGAATGCAAAAAAAATTTTAAACAGAAGATGAAACATTATCTCCTAGGAGAAAACTAAGGAGAAAAACTGAATTGTATAAGGCCCACCGTGTCTTTATTGGCACACTTTTATACACTTTTATCCAATATTTTCAGCTGACTGAAGCACATAGCGAGTGGTGCTCTCACTCACAATACACTGTCTACTGAGAGAAGTAGGAGTAAACGTCATGCTATTTTACTGAATTAGGCATGTGGTACCCGCCTGCCAGCATTACTGAATCAGTAGGAAGATGTGGTCTCCACGATGATCACACAGGGAACCCTCAGCTCAGCAAAATTTTGTAAGAAGGCTTTACTTGTGTTTCACACTGGGATTACCACAGAAACTCATCAATCTGTCTCAGTCGCAGAAGGAACTAGACAACAACACACACACACACACACACACACACACACACACACACACACACACACACACACACACACACACACACACACACACACACACACACACACACACACACACACACACACACACACTACACACACTACACACACACACACACACACACACACACTACACTCACACACACTACACACACACACACACTCCACTCACACACACACACACAAACACACAAACACACACACACACACTACACACACACACACACACACACACACACTCCACACACACACAAACACACACACACAAACACACACACACACACACACACAAAACACACACACATATTCCACAAGAATATAAATTGTCCCTAGTTTACGATACATACACTGCACCATACATACTTAGCCATATGACTATAATAGGGTTTAGGTTGTGAGCTGCTCTGAGGTAGAGTTAGGAGACAAGACAATATACTTTGTACACCGCTATAGAAGATGTCAGCACTATATAAATGCTTAATAATGTGCTAAATAAAAGGTATATGTGGAAAAAAATGTCAGTTTTATATCTAATTAGCTGTAGTTTCTAATTGTGTCTGTGCTTTGGTGATTACATTTACTGCTCACAAATACATCCTTTAAATCTGATGCTTTTATCCCACCCTACAAAACATGTTTTAAAGACAATCTAGTTCATTTTAAATGAAATTTCAGGAACAGTGCCAAAACAACTTTCATTCCTAGAATCTGTTACAGTACAGTGAATTTAACTCTCCATAGGTCATAAGTGAATAATAATTCAGAGCAAGGGAACTGCTGCTCTCTACTGCCCCAAACCAAACAACTATAGCCCAAAGCTGCAGGTTTTTTCCATTGACCAGGGCATCTCAGATCAAGTCAGCTTAATTTCTCTCCAGTTTTTATGCAATTATTTGTTTAATTTCAACATCAGCTTTTGCAAAGAAATATAAGCATGTTTATTTGTATGTTTAAGGACAAAGTGTATCTTTTACAGAAAAATAAGAATATGAAACATGTGCATTCCTATTTTGCCAACTCCTTTTTAATAATCAGTTTTAACTTCCTGTTATAGCATTACTGGATTCAGCCAGTAATCACTATAAAAATTAGCAATCATAATAGCAATTAGCAAATCAGCAATAATAGCCCGCTTGTTCACACACAGAAATATTCCAATGCACAGGAAATTAATTTGTTTAAAATGGTGCAAAACTAGAACATTTTTCTATAAGCACAACTAAACTCAAAATAGAACAAAGAAAATTATAATATCTATTAGGTTTCTAAGTGAATAATAACTGTGTATAGAAGTAAATGCTAGTCAGAATATTTTTTTTTTATGAGGGAAATATGTTTGACAACAGGGCCAGCGCTACCAGATGGGTGAAGGGGGCAATTGCCCCTCAGCAAGTGTTTGCCACCACCCCACTAAATTATCTCCCTCCCCCCCCTCCAGCATTACAGAGGTAGTGGTGAAAGGCACACACTCGCCTATTCCGAGTTCCAGGTCTGTTTGTCTTCTCTTTAGTGTTGCTGCTCTGCACTTCCTGCTTCTCTGTTTGGGCTCTAGTGCCTGATGTGAGAAGCAGGAAGTGCAGAGAAGCAACACTTCAGAGAAAACAGACATGACTTCCAGCACCTGAAACTCAGAGGAGGTGAGTGTCTGCCTGTCACCCCTGCCTCCATAACACTGTGTGTGGGGAGGTCTTTAGGGGCACCTCTGATTATTATACTGGAGGGAGGGGGGCTGATGTCCGGGGGGTCCACAGGTTACTTTTGCCTTGGTGCCCCATTGTAGCTAGATCCAGCCCTGTTTGACAGTGCACCTCAGCTTACTTCCTGCCCCCTGTAGATTTAGCTGGTGTATGGGTCAATCAAGAGTAACTATGTGACTCCCAAAGTATAACCACCTCCCAAACGCCTAACATCGATGGGCGATGGGAGGGTGGTGCCTCCAGGACCGCCTAATGCCGATTGATGTCAAAGTCCTGGAGGTGGGGTTAGCAGGGAATCGTGCACCCATTCCATGCCGCTGTAAACACCGGGAATCCATTAACAGCCTGCCAGCCATGATCAGAGCTGGTAGGCTGCAATAGAGAAAAAAAATGCACAGAAACATTTGTACAGCGCTGTGATCTAGTGCAGCGCTGTACAGGGGACAGCCTGTCACTAAACTGACCCTCTGACTCCCAATCTAATCCCTCTCATAGGCTGATGCCTATGAGAGTGGAGTATAGTGTAAGGATCACAGTCTAGGACCAATTTAAGGAGGAAGTGTAAATGAAATAAAATAGGTATTTTATTACAAAAAAAATATCACATTTTAATTAATAATAATAAAAAATTATCAAAATGACTATCAAAATGAAGCTCCATTAGTCACTTGGGTTCCCTCCCTTTACGTTTCTATAAATAGCTTCTGATTTACAATTTTAGGTTGCAATGTATGTTTAATGTTGATATGTATTTAACCCTGTACACAGTTATGGAAAACATGTTAAAAATGTAAACGCTATGTCATGTTTATTACCAAAGAGATTTAACTATCATTCAATAAAATAATTGAAACAGAAGCTCCATTAGTGGCAATAAAAGGAGGTAGAATTCATTTGGGTGCTTAGTTGTATGGCCGTGCAATAAACCGTTAAAGCTGCTTAGCACTGAATTGAAAAATGGCCTGGTCACTTGGGAGTATAAACCTGCTGTCCTCAAGAGGTTAAAGGACAATAGAGGGAAGACTACATTTAGCAGCATTACAGAAAAAAATACATGTGGCTGAAGGTGATGACAAAGAATGGTGAAAGAAGGAACATTGAAAACGTTGACACCTTTGTTTCTTTAGGTACACAGTTTGCCTCCAACCTTATTCAAATTTAGTTTTATGCACAAGAGAAGAGCAGGAGCTTGTTCCAATCACTAAGCTGCCTCAGCTCACAGGAAATGGAATTGAAGACCTGACTTCCTGCACAGGAAGCCAACCAGTGGAGAGGTCTTGTATCTCTATGGGCAGGTGTGCAGCTGCAGTCAAACAAAGCTTCAAAACAGTGAAAGTGATAATTATACTATAATAACTTGTATGCTTTCAGAAATTAACAACTTACTTTTGGGTTTAGTTGGTTTTTAAGCATTTTTAAGCATACACAGTTAGCTCATGGTGGCCCCGAATCACTAGGAATATGTCAAGTACCAAAAGTAACCAAAAGGCTCCCTTTACTAAAAAGGTATGCTAAACATAAAATTATCTTCTAAAACAGAAAGTAATTGCAATTATGCAGCTTCATGTGAACAAGAAATCTCCCATGAGACATCACTACAGAATATCATTCCTTTATGTCCCTGAAGGCAAGATTTGCATAATCAGTAGTGATGCACCATAGGAGATCATTCTTTTTTTAATCAGGCACTTTTATTTAGTGTTGGTTTTTAAAGTATTCTATTTTATTGGCTGCCATGCTGATCATCTGGCTATACCAGTTTTTGGTCCTGAATTACAAAGCTCCCAAAAGAGGTGTAACGAGTAATGAAATTTCAAGTTTCTATTTGTCTATTTTGCCTTTGATCTTCTTGGTGCAAATGTTTTTGTTATAATGCACTGCTCCTTGGCTGCATCATTGAGATTCTGGTGCGGAGTATTGTGGGGAGTTTCCTGCAAGTAGCCAGGGAGGGTTTTTTAGTTTTTCTTATGCAATACAATATCATTTGTAAAGCACTTTTCTGCCAATAGGACTTAAGCACAAAGATATGTCTCAGATCAATATGTATTTTCAGGGTGGACTGCGTTATAGAGGAAATAGTCAAGTGTTTGTAAATGCCGGACTAAACAAGTGGCTTTTCAGTTTGGATTTACATGCTTCCAGGGAAGGGGATGTCTTGATTGGGTTTGCCATGGAGTTCCAAAGAGCAGAGGCAGAAAAGCAGAAGGCTCTGGCTCCAAAGGTTTTAACGTGGCTCTGGCTCCAAAGGTTTTAAGGTGGACTCTGGGGGTGGCCAAGTTTTCAGATCCTTTTGATCTAAGATCTTGGGAGGTGTGATGCAGTTGCAATAAATCCTTCAGGTATCCAGGGCCCAAATTATGTAAAGATTTGAAAGTTAGTAGTAGGCCAATCTTGAAGAGGATTTTCCATTTTATGGATAACCAGTGGAGTGAGCAGGGCCGGATTTGTACTTTTTACCGCCCAAGGCCAACTATACCATGTGTATGGTTGTTGTCTCTGTGTGCCCCAATGATAATTCGCCTTACTTTCCATCATTGGTGTCACAGACAATAGCTATTTTAGTAATACGTGTATAAATTAGAAGTTATGTTTTGAAATGTTATGTTATGCTTGCCATCTCATTAATGATGGACCCATTGTGTCACCATGAGAGTTAGGCTGATGTATACCTGCAGGATAGAGCTTACAGGTCTTGCAGGGACGGCACAAGTGCAGGACAGAGAGTTCAAAGGTTAAAGCTGTTCTTGTAGATAGGGATGACTGCATAGAACAGCTTTCCGGCCCCTCACTGAGCCGCCCCTAAACGTCTGGTGCCCTAGGCCATGGCCTATGTGGCCTTGCCAGAAATCCGGCCCTGGGAGTGAGCAAAGGATCCACGTGGCAAATGGCAGGGTTCTTTTGATAAGAGCCTTTAAAATAACTTTTCAACATTTTGCAATTGCAAAAGCGCCAAAAAGTAGCACTGTCGAAACTTATGCTGAGTATTTTTTTTTTTTTTTTTTTATGCTGAGTATTTTCTGGCTTGCTGGTTGCTTAAAAGGCATTTTATAAGAAAGTAGGAAAATACCACGTAGGAGAAAACTTTGGAGAAAAAGGAAAGTGAATAAGGCCCACAGAGTTTTACTTTAAAGGACAACTGACCTGAGAGGGATGTTTAGGTGGCCATATTTATTTCCATTTAAACAATACACATTGCCTTGCTGCCCTGCTTATCCTCTGCCACTAACAGTTTTAGTCATAGAACAAGCATGCAGATCAAAAGTTTGACTTACGTTTGACTGGATTTGCCACATGCTTGTTTCAGGTGGGTAATTCAGACACTACTGATGTCAGAATGGTCCCCAAGACTGCAAAGCAACTGATATTGTTTGAAAGGAGATAAATATGGCAGCCTCAATAATGATCTCAGGCCAGTTGTCCTTTAAACATAAACACAACAGGCATGGCTAATGAGGTAGGTAGAACATCTGGTAAACTCACATTATCTCAGGGGGCAGCAGAAAAAAACTAAAGTAGGTTTTCTAGCCTACTGAATAATCCATCTCTGGTGGCTAGCCTATAGCTCATTTACCCTTTCAAATGCTTACCATAATTTCATTGCACACAAGTGTTTCTAACATCATTTGTCATCATTGACACAACAGTTCAACAACTCTTAGGGCCATATCCTATTCAAGGTGATAAGTAGCTTGCAGATGCGAGCTACTTATCACCTTGCCATCGCGCGAGGATTACCGGCAAATCCTATTGCCCAAATCCTTCGCGCGATGGCCGATCGTTAGGGAGCATTACTCAGGCGAAAGCCTGAGCGATGCTCCCTTTTACCGAGCGATGGGGAGTGAGGTTTATGCTGTGGTGCTGTCCATCAGCACCACGGCCTCACTCCCCACACATGCGCACTCGCCCGCCGAACATCGCCAACATCTTCCGCTGCAGCACCCAGAGCTCCCCGTCGGGTCGCCGCACAGTTTAGAAGCCCCCGCGCAGCTCTGCAAAGGCTCCCCTGTCATACGTACCGCCGCCGATCACCCACCGCCTCTCGCCGCAAAATCCGTCACGTTATTACAGTGTATCTAACACTGTAATTACTGTCCGCATAGAAGGAGCCCGGGCAAAGCATCTTTGAATCTGCAGCCTGGGCTCCCCATTGGTCCGCTGTCTGAGCCATTTTATTGGTTCAGACAGAAGACCAATGGGGAGCCCGGCTGCAGATTCAAAGATGCTTTGCCCGGGCTCCTTCTATGCAGACAGTAATTACAGTGTTAGATACACTGTAATTACGTGACGGATTTTGCGGCGAGAGGCGACGGGTGATCGGCAGCGGTACGTATGACAGGGGAGCCTTTGCAGAGGGGGCTTCTAAACTGTGCAGCGACCCGACGGGGAGCTCTGGGGGTCTCCTTATTAAAGGAGACCCCCAGATGCTGCGGCGATGACGTGCGTTAGCTAGTTTAGACCTGCTTTTTGCAGGTCTCAGCTAACGCTCATGTCTGCCGGGAAGCATGACATGATAAGGGTAATTGGATTCCGTGTTAAGAACTCGCTGGGCGATTATATCGTCCAAGCGAGTTCTTTTCCGCCTGGGAGGGTCTAAAGTTTAATTAGATTAGGCAATGCCCCCATCGCCTAAGTTAAGAACTCGCCAGTGCTTAGCGCTGGCGAGTTCAGCAATAGAATATGGCCCTTAGTGTCCGAGGCTTGTTCCTTTAAATGGTGTGAGTGCCCCAGTGCTGTTTGGCCGCACCCTGCTTGGAGATCAGATGAGGTCCATGCACACACCTTCTTCTGAAGGTACAATGGAATACTTATAATATCCATTTATATCATCTGAATGGTGGAATATTACATGGTAGAAAGATGATAAGGTCTATAGAAATGTTCCACAATCGGAGGGGAAGAACAAATACATAAATTACATTATGATACTGACACAACATGATTAATTTGATTAACTCAGACAGTATCACAAAATGATGATTCATAAACATAAAAGTGTTTGCAGTTCAAGTAAGGTTGTAATCGCTACTAAACTGAATCAGCAATGCTACCCTAGGTGACATGTGACATAATGAGGCAGACATGTAAGTACAGTGCTAAGAATACAAATAATTGGGCTGTGTTCATTTTTCTTTTTCTGTCTCAAATATTTTACAATTAGTTATGCAAGTCACAGTTTCTCTCAAGTCGGGACTTTGTCGGATTGTAGTGTAACCCTCACTGATAAGGAATTAAAGTCATAAAAACTCTTTCCTTGTTGAGAACAGCTTCTGAAAGCAAGGGATAGATAAACAAGGTCAATAGTTAATTAAGTTTACCTTCTGCTATACTAAAAGACTGGGTCAGCATATAAGACAATCCAATATTAAACATTTTTTTTAGCTGATACACAAAAATGAAAGAGAACCTTAAAGAGAATCTGTATTGTTAAAATCGCACAAAAGTAAACATACCAGTGCGTTTGGGGACATCTCCTATTCCCTTCTGTCACAATTTCGCAGCTCCCCGCCGAATTAAAAGTAGTCAAAAACAGTTTAAAAGTTTGTTTAAAAACAAACAAAATGGCCCCCAAAACCGGACGTAGGTTGATGTACAGTATGTCCACACATAGAAAATACATCCATACACAAGCAGGCTGTATACAGCCTTCCTTTTGAATCTCAAGAGATCATTTGTGTGTTTACCTTCTTCCCCCTGCAGCTATCATCCACTGAAGAGTGACAGGCTGATTGTTTCTTCCTGCAGACAGCTCTGCAAGTGTCTGTAATGCTTCAGTATGTGACAGCCCAGCCAGCTCAGAGGACAATTTATCCAGCTTGTAAAAGGCAGCTCTCTTCTCTCACTGACAAGAGAGCAGAGAGGCTGCCTAATGTAATTAACACACATGGGAGTGTGCATAGAGGGGGCAGGGAGGGGGCGTGCATAACAGACAACAACAACACTGAAGAGTTGGCAGCCTTCCAGACACAGGGCGAGAAATCCGGCAGAGGAAAGGTAAGTTGATTTATTACAGAGATGGTGATAGTAGAAAGTGCTGCAGTAAGCCAGAGCACATTAGAATAGGTTTAGGAACTTGTAGGATAGTACAAATAAGGATGACATTTTTGTTACAGAGTCTCTTTAACTGAGAGGGATATGGGTGTTTCCTTTTATTTA
This sequence comes from Hyperolius riggenbachi, assembly GCF_040937935.1. Lineage (NCBI taxonomy): Eukaryota > Metazoa > Chordata > Amphibia > Anura > Hyperoliidae > Hyperolius > Hyperolius riggenbachi. Next base: position 351,641,784 of record NC_090650.1, read on the forward strand.
TTTATTTAAGTTTTTATATTGCACCAACATATTACTCAGCGTTGTACGGAGTATATAGTCTTGTCACTAACTGTCCCTCAGAGGGGATCACAATCTAGTCCCTACCATAGTCATATGTCTATATACTGTATTGTGTAGTGCTTGTATCATAGTCTAGGGCCAATTTAGGGGGGGGGGGGGCAATTAACTTATCTGTATGTTTTGGGATGTGGGAGGAAAATGGAATGCCCAGAGAAAATCCATACAGACATGGGGAGAACATACAAACCCACCGTGCTGCCTACACGATACCAGTTGCTTGTCAGTCCTGCTGATTTCTTTGGCAGCAGTAGTGCCTTAATGGAACATCTGAAACAAATGTGCAGCTAATCCAGTCTGAGGACCCATTCCCTCTTAAAGGGAACCTGAAGTGAGTCAAATTATTTAAAATAAACACATGATGTACCTCCTAATGAATATTACATACTTACCTCACCATCAGTTCCACTCAGAAGCTAACTATTTTCTTCTTACAGGGATCCATTCCAATTCTGACAATATTTTGTCAGAACTGAAATATACCAGTTGCTGTCAGTTATATATCAGCTGTTGTCAGTTACAACTGAATGTGCAAGGTAATGTCCATGTTTACTTATGGCTCAAGTGAGTGATATTACAGTTTAACAGTGTGCTGACCAGGATACAATTATGGGGTAATGGCGATTTTCAAAATGGAGGACAGAGAATTCCATTGATCACAGTGGACAAACAGGACACGGGAGAGGAGAAAGAGATTGATGAGTAGACTACACTGGAGGTAAGTATCATGTGTTTATGTTTATTTTGACTTTTCATTTTCAGTTCAGGTTTTCTTTAATAAGATCAAAACGGTAGCACTTAGCGCTACTATTTTGCGCTGGTGATTTTACTGTGATTTTACCGAAAATCATTGTACACTTCCGCAATTCCTGACGATCGCGATCAGTGCATGTAAAAGCACTGTACTGCGATCACTTGAGAATCGCGGCAAAATGCTGCAGGTAACACATTTTGCGATTGCCGTTAATCGTGAAACGCCCACGATCGGTGGCAATCGTGGCAGTGAGATCACTGCTACTAAGTTTCTATCATGCTAGTGCTTTAAAAAGCGCTAGCGTTCGGTGATTTGCAGGAATCACCTGCTAATCTCCATAGTGAGAGCGGGCCCTGACTTCAGTCAGAGCACCTGATCTGCATGCTTGTTCAGGGGCTGTGGCTAAAAGTATTAGAGACACAGGATCAGCAGGAGAGTCAGGCAACTGGTATTATTTTAAAAGGAAAAATCCATATCCATCTAAGTTCCCTTTAAAAACTGCATGACTCTTACAAAGTCATTATTAGGAGGATAGATACAATTGTCTTTCTTATTAGTTTATTTTCACTTTGGGCTTATTTTAAACCATAAAAAAACGGATTAGTAAGGCCCCGTTCACACTGCACGCGTTTCCAGCCGCGTTTTGGAAACGCGTGCAGGAGGCAGACACGCACGACATCAGACATTGCATAGAGTGCAATGTCTGATGTTCACACTGCATGCGTTCCGGACCTGTGCGGTCCGGGAACGCATGCTGCACACATTTTTTTTGTAAAAATGCATGGCTGTCCCATTCACTTTTCAGTGATGGGATCAGCCACGCAACGCACACAAACGCGGATGGCGTGCGTTCGCATGCGTTGCGTTCCGCATGCGTGGCCATCCGCGTTTGTGATGTGAACTGGGCCTACCTAACTGAAATACAGTGAAATATATTAAAAGTCATATGCAAGACGCTAATATTTCTCCTTTTTATAACACACGGTGATTGATTAAATAAAATAATGAAATGCAGGCTTAAAGAATATAATAATGTTGGGTGATTTGGCTCTTTATATGTAATTTAATATTCATGTACAGTGACTATCAGAAACACTGTACCACTTGCCGACCAGGGGAATTTTCACTGATCGGTGCTGCGTGGGCTCTACAGCCCGCAGCACCGATCAGCAGTGCAGCAGGGCGATCAGACTACCCCCCTTTTTTCCCCACTAGGGGGATGTCCTGCTGGGGGGGTCTGATCGCCGCCGGCCATTAGTGGGTAGCGGAGGGGGCTCCTCAAAGCCCCCCTCCGCAGCGTTTTGTGGGCTCCCCCCCTCCCCTTACCTCCCTCTCCCTTCCTGGGCTGCGCAGGACGGATATCCGCAGGACGGATATCCGTCCTGCGCATTGTGGGATAGGCTTCAGCCTATCATATGCCGGCGATCCCCGGCCAATCAGCCAGCAGCGCAGCAGCGCCGTATCATGTAAACAGCAGGGATTTCTTCCCCGCCTGTTTACATTTTGCCGGCGAGCCGCTATCGGCGGCTCTCCGGCTGTTCACGGAGACACCCTCCGTGAACTGACATGGAAAGGCCGCTCGATCGAGCGGCTGTTTCCATGGTAACCCGCAGACGACCAGTTTACGCCAATCGGCGTTAGCTGGTCGTCAAGAGGTTAATGTAATAAAGGTGCAATACGACCAGGGACACTGCCTGCCATAAACATACGTACTTGGAGAACCACAATAGCATGTTGACGGCTGTGACATAAAGGAAACAAAAAAAAAATTACGACAAATTGTCTTAATTTTCATCTGGAGATCATAAGTATGTTGTGAATACATTGACAAAGGCATCACAGAACGTCTCACAATTATTTCTTATGCAAATATGACATTTTCTGCATTTGTTGTCTTTAATTATTCAGCTTAGCAGAAAACCAGCTTACTTTCATTCCACCGCAGGTTTATATTTACATATTATACCTGTTCGGAATTAACAGCTACAACTGTTATTATTATTCATTATTATTATCAGACATGGTCAATGAGTTGGTAAGAATTCTGACCAGCTTCAAATGTTATGCTGATGCATGTAGTCTGCAAATGGACCAATTAAATACAGCATTTGATTGGTCCCTTCTAATCCTACATATATTTGCATAAAATTAGAAAAAAACTATACAGTATTATTATTAATTTAACAATAACTTTAAACGTTATCACTGATAATCTGCATGCAGGTGACCACCCATCCTGCTTTGAAGAAACCTCAGCATACCCTAAACACACAATTGGCTGACTAATTACTAGAAACAATACATTTACCTGTAGAGGAGGATTAGGCTAAACTTGAGACCAAATAAAACTTAACTTTGAATTAATATGCAGTAACATTTGTATTGCTTATTTTTGAATGACATTGTTCACACTACAGATATAGAATAAATGGATAGCTCCAAGCTAGTTCTTGTATATGTTACGGCCAGAACCCGAAGTCTGGGTACTTCGGGTTCTGGCCGGTCAAAACTAGAAGTGGCCGTCTCACTGCGGCCAATGTCTGAAATGAATTCTGGTTCTGGCCGTAACATATACCATACTGTATACCATAACATATTATTAGGTAGGAGCTATTCCTATGAGAAGAAACAAAAAGGTCATATTGCGCCGCCATGGCAAGATAAAAGAGTTTAGTAGAGTGCACACACATAGAATTAAATCCTACTATATGGAGAGTGGATCGGAGTGGCACTGCTGCCTGCTAGGCTTATTTGGATATTCAGGGCTGGATTTACCATAAGGCACTGTAGGCACGTGCCTACAGGTGCCTGATGATGGAAAGGCAACTCACTCCCCTCCTTGAGTGTCTCCTTCCTGGACCATAAATGAGTGGTTACTCATCCATCTCTGTGCATTCCACTGACCAGATCTCCCTTCAGTCTGGGGCACCTCGAGCTACTTAATACTAGGTAGCCAGAGGTACACTCAGTATTATGAGACACCTATGGCTACATACCCCAGACAGCGGAAGTAAGGGAGAAGTGACAGCTGGGGCAGTAAGCACACTTGTGGTGTGGTTCGATGGGGGTTTGTAGGTTCGTGGAGGGCAAAAGGTAGGGTGCCAGAACATCTGTGTCTAAAGGCTCCTGTGATGTAAATCCGGGCCTGTGGATAAGCCTCTATATATAGGTGTTTCATATGTACTTATCCTGCTGATGGAAGATAGCAGGGTTATCAGTATACATCAAAGGTCAGTGCAGGTTTAGCAAGTCATTGTATGTAGGGAATGATAAATTCTTCACCACAATAAATCAAATGCTCAGAGGTAGGTGTCCGCCAAACATCAAAACAAGAAAAGGCTTACCAGCTCCCAACAACCCTCATTATAAGGTTGTACAATGGCTCAGGTCATAGATAACATCCAGGGAACATCAGGCGTCGTGAAGATCCAGGAATTTATATAGGTAAACAAAAACGGCAATATCTAAGCGTAACCCGTTTATTTAGATAAAATTTCTTGAAAAGGCAGTAGATATAAAAACAATAACTCACATACGGGGCCCATAAACTGGGAACCCCGGAAGATTAGCTTGCATGTAATGGTCAATATGTAATTCCCAGGGAAGGTAACAGGTGGCACCATTGTCTATTGATCTACGATTGACCATTACATGCGCGCTAATCTTCCGGGGTTCCCAGTTTATGGGCCCCGTATGTGAGTTATTGTTTTTATATCTACTGCCTTTTAAAGAAATGTTATCTAAATAAAACGGGTTACGCTTAGATATTGCCGTTTTTGTTTTCCTATATAAATTCCTGAAACTTTACCTCTATACGGATGTCCACTGGATCTTCACAACGTCTGATGTTCCCTGGATGTTATCTCTGACCTGAGCCATTTTACAACCTTATAATGTGGGTTGTTGGGAGCTGGTAAGCCTTTTCTTGTTTTGATGTTTGGCGGATACCTACCTCTGAGCATTTGATATATTGTTGTGAAGAATTTATCATTCCCTACATACAATGACTTTCTAAACTGTGCTGACCTTTGACGTATGCCTGACTTCTGAACTTTTGGACATTGTGCTTCTCAGCGGCGGTTCCATTGTTCCTCCTTGACGCCGATATATTTGCTATTATAGGGTTATCAGTATAACTAAGCATGTTTTAGCTGGTCTAGTTCTGGCTAAAGTTGGTGGCAATAGCGCTTCTTTTTATCTGTAGGAGCTATTCCTATACCTGGACCTGGTGAAGTTCTTCAACCAGTGGGGCTGAATATGTTTCTGGCCTTACTCGCGTCTCTGAATAATTCTGAAGATGAGTGGACCGATGAGTGCGCCATCTCGAGTTCAGGCTTGTGAATGTGCAGTACGGATGCGCCCATCTTTTGGAAATCTTTTGGACTACTTCTGAAGAAGACTGCCAAAGCGAGGATCGGGAAGGCTCTATGGGATCCAGAGCCTTCCCTTCCCTCGTCAGAGGTAGGTATCTAACCTGAGTTTCCTTGCTTCAGGTTTGCTTTAAGGTTCTTACACATACTAGATTAAACTCAGCCAAGGCAGCAGCTTAAGACTGCCTGTGCCGAGAATCTAGTTGTGTACACCTGCCCCCATACTCCCCAGTACATCAGCGAGAGATCCGGCTTGCCAACCCATCTCAGCCAGATGCTGCCTAACACAATAGTTCTCCCTCCTTACCCCACCTGATCCATCTTACCCCGCTGATGTTCCTCTGGCTTCCTCCATCGTAACAGAATGTATGTCTGTACAGCACTAGCCCCAAACCGTCACCTGAGGGATCAATACCCAATCCCTGCCAAGTGACAACATTCATGTACTTTGCCAGGGGCATAGCAATAGGGGTTGCAGAGGTTGCGACCGCATCTGGACCCTTGGGCCAGAGGGGCCCCGAAGGGCCCTCCTTCAACTGCAGTATTAGCTCTCTGTAAGTCCTGTGCTCATAATAATCACTGCTATAGATACATTGAATAGTGGTAATCATTAACAAGCTGTTCCCCATCCCCTACTTGCACCTACTGTAGTTGCCATTGGCAGATTTTGGTACGCTGTACGAATTGTTTTGTATAGTGTGCATGGAGGCCCCATGTAAAACTTGCATCAGGGCCCACAGCTCCTTAGCTACGCCACTGTACTTTGCTACATTCTTACTGAACTGTAGCAAAATGAGGCCTTTACTTATATGTACTATTTATCTTCACAGTTAAACTAACAGGTGAACTATTAAACTAATGCTATTTTCATGTGCAATATTTAGTGTTTTCCTAGTGCACAAAGATCTTAGAAAAAAATGCATTTCTATTATTAAACCTAGTCAATCAATAAATATGTGCATAAATACAAATAAATAAATCCAAACATTCAATTTAAGGCAGTTGATATAATTAATTTAAGCTGGAGATCCCATTATGTTCTCCCGCAATGTAAATACTATTTATCTTCAGAGAAGTCTTTCTGAGTATGGAATAAATAGCTGCTCGGTGTAAATGACTTTTGCTTCGCTGGCATGGATATTAAACACAGAAATTAATCCAAATTCATTCTGAATATTAATAAGGAGATGACATCTGATGTCGCTCACAGGTATAGAAGCTTCCATAAGAAATGATGTCGGGCCATGTGACATGGGCTGCTCTGCTGCTGATACATGTTTCCTCTTGTCTCTAGGGGGTTGATCAGAAGTTCTGAACAGCCAAACTCTGATTTAGTTGAAATTCGGTGTTCCTCAAGCAAATACCAAATTTCAAGTTCCGTAGGCAATTTCTATTAAAGTCAATGGCACAAATGACCACGGTTTATAGCAAAGCCCCTGTACATGTTGTTGTCATCAGTAGATATGCTACAGGACCCACCAGTGGGATTTCCCAAAACACAATCGCTCCTGTGGGTCTGCGGCAATTTACTTTTATTAGCCTAGTAGTTTTGCAATTGCCAGTGATTCCAAAATGCAGCTAAAAGCACTTTAGCGGGCCATAGCCTTTACATAGCTAGCTATCTTAAAAAGATGCCTATGCCCATTTTTAAATTGTCATTTCATACCACCAAATCAAAGTGGAACATAAATGTTGTAGCAATAATTAGAATATCTATGACCTTAATTGTTTTGCAACAAATATTAAACCTTAAGTAGCAAATTGCTATCTTGGAGAAACTAACAGGAAGCACTGGTTATCACAAACAACATGCCTTACTCCTAATCCAGAAACAATTCAGAGATTGATGGAATTAAAGACTTCCTACAGAAATTCTACCTCATCCATCTAAAAAGAAAATCCAATTTATTTCCAATACAGAATAAAGGCAGATACATTGATTGCTTCTATTCCTTGGTGATGAACAATTTTCACACTCCGCACAAAGCCACCTCTTTCTGAGTCCTTTCCAATTTATCCAGATCTAATCTTAAAGCTCTGAGCAACTTGAAAACTATCAGAGGGATTGTAATATGGGCAACAGAGAAGGAAGGAAACACTGCGGTACCGGATCAACTATACTATTTTATAAGAGGACTACAATTGTCTTAATGATTAAATAAAAAAAATAAAAAAAAGGAAATAAAATCCAAGCTCCTTCTCCCAGATGTCAAGAGGACTGGAGGAGCCAAAACCAAATGTTTATTCCAGATGGTATTCTTTCTCACTAATGATTGAAAGAGTTTGTTCTTATTAGAGATGTAGTTTGATTCCAGAGCAAGAAACAAATAATCAGAGCATCAGTTAAGTGCAATGACCAGTAATTTGCTTTTTTGACTTTGCAGCAAAAAAAAAAGCAACACTTTCCCCTACAAACAACTTATTGTTATTGATTCATAACCTTAACCTCTGACTTAAAGGGAACTAAGCACCCTTTCTTTCACTGGAATTTCTCCTGGCTTATATTAGCTATAGGAGCTGCCATTTTCCCCCCTTCCCGTATTTACAGAAGTCACACAGATGCTATCAAAGTACTCAGCAATCTGTCTTCACACTTTTCCTCTAGATAAGCTTTGAAACTGTCCTATTTACCCTTGGCTTCCATGTAGCCCCAGTTCTTCCTCCCCTCGTTGATAAGGTCCTGGTACCAATGAAAGTGTAGAAAGTAACTACCAAAATGGCCCTATCAATTTCAGAATTTACACAACAGGAACCTGCCAATGATTTGGGGAGCCTGCTAACAGATGGTGCCCATTCCCAACCCTTGTACCTTATACTGAAAACATTGGTGCTGGGACCACCTGTTTGCACCAAATCCAATTGCTTGGTATTATATTTTTTGTGTTACTAGTGGATGTAGCCCCCCCCCCACCCCCCCAAAAAAAATAAACTGATTAATGAGGAGTGCCAAACGGTAGATTACCTCTCCTGGAGAAAATTATAAGCCAATTGCATCTACAAAAAACAGGGTTTTTATTGCACTATAAATAAGATAGGAAAACACTTTTCATGGGTGTCCCCTGCTTCTTCAGGTCAATAATAGCAACAAATGTGATGGATGGCTAAGGTGATTTGGCATGAGACCCTTAATTTACTCATGCCAAATCACATTAGCCATTCAGTACTTTTTTTGCTGTTATTGACCTGAAGAAGCGGGGGACACCCATGTAACGCATTGTCCTAACTTTTTTGGTATGCTATATTAAAGCCTATTAGTCGAAGATGCCACTAGCTTGTCAATCTCTCCAGGAAAGGTAAGCCAAACTTTGCCTCTCCCTATTAATTGTTTTTAATTAAAATCGCTTTTGAACTGCTTTTGTGGCAATTTTGTGTGCACTTGTGCAAGAGGGCAAGGTGACGCTCCGGAAGCCAGTATACAGACCAGGCATGTAAGAAAAAACGTTATGCAAAATGCAACTACCTAGCGCTGTATACAAATCACCATAAAAAATGGTGACCAAAGAGCTTGCGTTTTAGGATGCGCAAGCGCTGCTCCCACTGACTGTCCCACGACTATACAGGTTCACTCCAATTACAGGTCACACGCAAACACTGCCAAAGTAAAGCTTCAGGTCTACTAGCTTCTGATTAGAATTCATTAATATGCATGCATGAAAAAAGGACGCAGTGAAAAAAGGGCCCAGCTTTATAACAAAATGGAGCAGGTGGATAACGAAATCTGATCATTGTCAAAGTTGGTTAATGATAAATATCATTGTAATTACAGACGGGAAATAATAAGAAAATGATATTAAAGAGACTCCGAGCAGTGCAGAAACTATGGAAAGATTCATATCATTTTAAAGCTCTCTTTCTTCTCTTTCCAATGATATATAAATCGCCGCCCTACGCCTTTTAGTTTTCGCTATTTTCACGATTGAAATTGCCGCAGCCGCTATTTCGATCGCGGAAATAGAGAAAACTAAAAGGCGTAGGGCGACGATTTAGGGGTCGTCAGAAAGAGGAGAAAGAGAGCTTTAAAATGATATCCATCTTTCCATGGTTACATTGTATTACACAGGGCGACTTTTTCCTAAAGTCAGCAGCTCCATTCAGCAGAAAAAGTCGCCCTGTGTAATACAAGTAACTATAGAAAGATGGATATCATTTTAAAGCTCTCTTTCTCCTCTTTCTGGCGACACCTAAATCGTCACCCTATGCCTTTTAGTTTTCTTTATTTTCGCGACTGAAATCGCGGCTGCAGCAATTTTAATCGCGAAAATAGCGAAAACTAAAAGGCGTAGGGTGGCGGTTTATATATCATTGGAAAGAGAAGAAAGAGCGCTTTAAAATGATATGCATCTTTCCATAGTTTTTGCACTGCTCGGAATCCCTTTAACATTAAAAATTGTTACGCAATTCAACAATACAGCTTAACCTAACCCTACTTTCATACAGAACCCTCCCCTGGTAGTGCCTAAAACTAACCACTCCCCTGGTGATGCCTAACCCGAATTACCCCCCTGGTGGTGCCTAACCCTAATTACCCCCCAGTGGTGCCTAGCCCCAACCCCCCCCCCCCCGGTTAAGCCTAACCCCAACCCCCTCGGTGGTGCCTTACCCTAACCACTCTCCCTGGTGTTGCTTAACCCTAACCATTCCCTCAGCAGAAACACCCTTTTACACATAGAAATTATAATATCTTTGATAACTTAAAATCTGTACATATAAACAAAATAATATGACAATAACGATAACGTTGCAAGCTTAACGATAACTGCATTAAAGTCTATGGCGGCGCCCTTTTCATCAACCCTCGTCCTGCGCCCTTTTTTCCTGCTACTATTATTAGGTGCTCTGAATAGTGATGGTCTCTTGTCATCAGCTACAGGTGCATTTAACATGGACTCTTTGAAAACTGTATTTTAGTAGAGGTATTATAAAGTTGCTAGGGACGTACACCACAATTTTGTAGAAACTGAAAGGTCAACTAAATCCATAACTGAATGAGGCAAATTATTATGCTGATCAACCATTATAAACAATGTACAGCAGTAAAGTCATGGGCCGAATTCCTGTTTCATGAGTCAGATGTAGTGCAGGTTGTTTCTGAGATCTGTGGGTTTGGTAGGTGGGTTGGTTAGTATTGTGAGACCATGTGACTCCCAAAATAGTACATCAAAGGCCAGACTACATTTCCCAGCAAACAGAATACAGTGACTGGAGGTGGTGGCAAAGGTGGAGCAAGGAAATAGTCTGCACATTATTTACTTAGCTACACAGTTTACTCCCCACCTCATCCATATTCAGTTCTATGCCCAACAGATGGACAGGAGCCTGTGTGCTGGCCCAGCCTGCTGAATGCTCGTACTTGTGTGTCAATGGCATTTGCAGGCCCGGATTTACATCACTAGAGCCTATAGGCACAGCTGTCCTGACACCCTAGACTTCGCCTCCCACAAACCTACAAAACTCCTGCTGAACTGCACTGCAAGTGTGCTGGCAGGCCCAGCTGTCACTTCTCCCTTACTTTCCTTGCCCGCCATATGCAGCTACAGGTGTCCCTTAGCATCAGGCAGCCAGACGTACCTTCAGTATTAAGTAACTAGTGGTGCTGAGAATGCCGAGAGCTGGGTGAATAACCTCTAATTTACGCTCTGCTCAGGACTCTGGGAGGGAAGGAGGGAGACACCAGGGGATGGGAGTGAGCCGCCTTCCAAACATCAGGCGCCTGTAGGCATGTGCCTACAGTGCCTTATGGTACATCCGGCCCTGGTCAATGGCCATACTTCTAGTGTACTCTAAACAGTGTGTACTTTTAGAATGTTTTCAGAATGCAGCAAATTATTCAGGATACCCATTTTTATGTTAACTATCCTGGTTTCAGCATCAGCAGCAACATGTCCTATAGCTATATATTGTATATTGGTATATGTAGCCCCACCCTCCCACTGAGGGTTTGCCTGGGCTATTTATTATGCAAAATTCTCACTCCCCACAGAGCATTCTAGAAAACCTGAGATCTTTTCAACTGGCTTTAGAACTCTCAGTAAAGGCACATTCCAAAGAGATCACCTGCCAGTAGTAAAGATGTTGCCGCCTGTGATACATTTCAGAATGTAAATTAGGTAGAGGAAACATTTTACAATGGGCAAACACTAAGGGCTGGTTCACACTTTGGCATTTTTCAATGCTTTGCTGATCACCGGCAGTCAGTAAAGCGCTGCTGCTAATGTAATTTGAGACTTGCATAATTCGGAAACGCTCTGCATGCAGCGCTTTGGGGCTGACTGTGTTGTGATTCTTGTTGAGTTGGACGGGAATCACAATGCAAATCGTAGCAAAATAGCAAAGCAAGATTTGCGATTTACCTTCTGAGTGTGAACCAGCCCTGACTAAATAATTTATACATTAATATTGTAATCAAAAATTGTTATTTATTATGTTCAGTGATGGGCAAAAGTGCCTATATTCTTTTCACATTCATTTTCTCGAAAATAATGTTAAATTCAACTTTCAAGTGAAAATGCATCAAAAATAATTTTTCACTTTTCCGCTCTAAGATTTTTCATGCATTTTTGCAGTAAAAATTATGATTTTTTTTTTCGCATTTCTGCAAATCGTCACCACTGTGCAAAAATGTTCTCGAAATCAAAAATGCCATTTTTGATGCGAAACACTGATTATGTTACTTCGATTACAGTTCCTCTTTTAATCCTGCTTTTAAGAGACAGGATGTGGTCTAAGTATTCATAATAACAAAGACGTTGTCTCCCATTAGTGGTCTCTAGTGGACAGACTCCTATCATCCAATCACCCAGCAGCTATAGGTCAAGGAAGCAGGAGAAGCTGGATACTTACAACATGCCATCTATTTATTTTAAAGCTATTTTATTAGCTGTTTAAAATCCGGAATGCGTATTTATATGTTCGCTTACCCTTTGAATAAACCCGAGTATCCTAGTGATAAATCTTTGATTACTGACTCTCGTTATCTGCCTACAAAACACCCTATAGGTTTGAGAGAAAATATTATTAATAAAAAATGTCCTATCTGCTGATAGCGAAGCTCTGTCTTATAGATAGGGTGTTTTGCGGGCTATCATTTCGCATTATTAGATGACATTGTTTTGCATTAAATTAGAAATCTTGATAAAATCTTCGCATCTGAAGACAAGATTACATTCTTAATTATGTGGCCCCGAGAGTATAATTGATGCATTCAAATATAATTAACGATGGTACATACAGCAACTGCTCATCAGATGGCCTTTGAGTTAGTGAATAGCTGGTGTCTAGAAGGCTTCATGTGAAGAAGGTGATAACCTAGCTTGACAGGAGGATGTAGAGATTGTGCAGTGTATGATGTTCTTTTCCCCTACCCATTGCATTTATTACTTTTGTGCTGTCAGGTCTGATTTGTGTCTTGCAGGACATGTGGGATCAATAGGTATTTCTATGAGCTCCTTTAGAGTCTGGGGCGGTAATTGGTATTGCAATACAAGCAAGTGCTGGGCTAACGCTTTGTGAATTACACTGTACAGAAAATGCACTTTTAATGATGTGGTTGATTTATGGCCATATTTCTCCAAAAATTGAACTGTTCTTTTTCTGTTTAATAGTTTTGGAATGTCACTGCCTTGAAATAACTGCTGCTCATCATAGTTATCTGATATATAGGCTTCAGAATGAAATATAACCATTAAAAATACATCTTACAAGTCTTTCGTTTTTTTTTGTTTTTTTTTTGGCTCTATCTTTTAAATTAAATTGATTTGTTCCCTAATCAAAAGTTGCTCCAAACGTTTGGCTCTAAACTGATTAGGTCAGTGCCTTTAAATGCATGTTCTGTGCTACAATGAACTTAATCATACTAGGATTCTTTAAAAAGACGGATGATTGTAGCGTCAGAAAGGTTAAGTACTATATGTTATACTCTTTTCATTTGAAATAACAAAGGCTGTTGTAGGATTGCCCACTTTAAGATGTCTCATGCCCAGCTAATTTCATCTTAGCAGAATGAGAACTTACAATTGCTTATTGGGGGCATACCTACAAATCATTGCTGCCCATACTAAAATTACTATGGGGCCCCTATCCCTATGAACACTTGAGCAGGGTAGTTTACAGTGGTTTGCAAAAGTATTCGGCCCCCTTGAAGTTTTCCACATTTTGTCACATTACTGCCACAAACATGAATCAATTTTATTGGAATTCCACGTGAAAGACCAACACAAAGTGGTGTACACATGAGAAGTGGAACGGAAATCTTACATGATTCACAACATTTAAAAAAAAATAACTGCAAAGTTGTGTGTGCGTAATTATTCAGCCCCCTGAGTCAATTCTTTGTAGAACCACCTTTTGCTGCAATTACAGCTGCCAGTCTTTTAGGGTATGTCTCTACCAGCTTTGCACATCTAGAGACTGAAATCCTTGCCCATTCTTCTTTGCAAAACAGCTCCAGCTCAGTCAGATTAGATGGACAGCGTTTGTGAACAGCAGTTTTCAGATCTTGCCACAGATTCTCGATTGGATTTATATCTGGACTTTGACTAGGCCATTCTAACACATGGATATGTTTTGTTTTAAACCATTCCATTGTTGCCCTGGCTTTATGTTTAGGGTCGTTGTCCTGCTGGAAGGTGAACCTCCGCTCCAGTCTTTAGTCTTTTGCAGTCTCCAATAGGTTTTCTTCCAAGATTGCCCTGTATTTGGCTCCATCCATCTTCCCATCAACTCTGACTAGCTTCCCTGTCCCTGCTGAAGAGAAGCACCCCCAGAGCATGATACTGCCACCACCATATTTGACAGTGGGGATAGTGTGTTCAGAGTGAAGTGCAGTGTTAGTTTTCCGCCACACATAGCGTTTTGCATTTTGGCCAAAAAGTTCCGTTTTGGTCTCATCTGACCAGAGCACCTTCTTCCACATGTTTGCTGTGTCCCCCACATGGCTTGTGGCAAACTGTAAACAGGACTTCTTATGCTTTTCTGTTAACAATGGCTTTCTTCTTGACATTCTTCCATAAAGGCCAACTTTGTGCAGTGCACGACTAATAGTTGTCCGATGGACAGATTCCCCCACCTGAGCTGTAGATCTCTGCAGCTCGTCCAGAGTCACCATGGGCCTCTTGACTGCATTTCTGATCAGCACTCTCCTTGTTTGGCCTGTGAGTTTAGGTAGACGGCCTTGTCTTGGTAGGTTTACAGTTGTGTCATACTCCTTCTGTATAAGCTCGAACAATGCTCCGTGGGATGTTCAAGGCTTTGGAAATCTTTTTGTAGCCTAAGCCTGCTTTAAATTTCTCAATAATTTTATCCCTGACCTGTCTGCTGTGTTCTTTGGACTTCATGGTGCTGTTGCTCCCAATATTCTCTTAGACAGCCTCTGAGGCTGTCACAGAGCAGCTGTATTTGTACTGACATTACATTACACACAGGAGCACTCTATTTAATCATTAGCACTCATCAGGCAATGTATATGGGCAACTGACTGCACTCAGACCAAAGGGGGCTGAATTACTACGCACACCCCACTTTGCAGTTATTTATTTGTAAAAAATGTTTGGAATCATGTATGACTTTCGTTCCACTTCTCACGTGTACACCACTTTGTATTGGTCTTTCACGTGGAATTCCAATCAAATTGATTTATGTTTGTGGCAGTAATATGACAAAATGTGGAAAACTTCAATCGAATACTTTTGCAAACCACTGTAGTTTATAGTCTATGGTAATTTATGGCCAAAGACCTTCCAGTCCATCGCCTGGAGTACCATTGGCCCTTAAAGGACAACTATCAAAATTAACTAAACTTCTAAATGCCACATATATTTCCAGTAATTACTAGCAAATAGCAATACAAAGGCTGTTCATGTTTTATATGAAGAAAATTACATTTATGGAGAACAGTCTCACTGTAGGCATTACTATGGAGAACTGTGCCCAGCACATCCAGCATACAGAAACAATCTTCTCTGGCTCTAATACTGTGACTGGAATCTGTTCAGAATTATAGAAAGCAGAAATATAGCTTCACATGTGTGTAAATAATCATCAGCTGCAGCTCTGTCTCTGTGTTCCTGTCTCTCGCTATCTGCCTTTCAGTGTAAAGTAAACAGTTTACAGCCAGGTTACAATTCAGCTCTGCCTCCCCCAATGCCAACACAAATTTGATACATACAGCAGATAAACAAACCATTTTTTTCATACAGGCTGTGTTGAGAGACTTCTGAAAAGCTTTATAGTATTACTAGCTGAAAGCTCTATAGATATGGGGGGTTTACAGAAAAACAGTTTATTTGATAGTTGTTCTTTAAAAAGTAGTACCATAGGAGCCTGACTTGTGCTCTGTGACACTCACCATTTGTCCCAGTGCTGTGCTCATTTGGCTTCCCCATTTTGTCCTCCTATACATCAATTTCAAGTTGCCCCCTTCCGCCTCTAACACACACCAAAACCTACAGGGCAAATAGAAACTAAGTAAATGTGCTCTCCCCGCCTCTAAGACCAAGCAGGGCCAATTGAAATTGACGCTGGGCCTCTGCTCTTCTACCTCTAACTCCAGCCCATCTCCCTGTCGGGGCAACATCCAGAACCTTAGGATAAGAGTGAGCACCAAACTCAGGGGTGGCACAGTGGCAGACTGGCAAGAGACAGAGGTAGCCAGCGTTAACCCACCGGACATCAGTGGTGACAGTTTGTGAGTGTCTCCAGTCAGACAGTCTGCCCCAAGATCTTATAAGAGCCAGCGGGTAGGCAAGACTTGCAGCAGCATTTGGAGCATCCAAGTGCATATTGTGTGACTCATTGGGTACCACTTGGTGCTGTCCACTTGCAGTATACTGAGCTCTGATGCTGGTGGTGGTGTTGCTTTTTATTTCGTATTGTCAAAATGTTGATAAATTTAATTTTTTTTGATGAATGGTGACCTCCTTATAGCCGCATGGACCCCCCCCCCCTCCTCCAGCTATCCTAGCTATTTTATATGTTAAACACTTATTTGTCAATGTGTATACTGTGGGGTACTAATACTTATAGGGCCCCCGGTTTGGATGGGCTTCCCTCCATTGTGCTGCTCTGCTCCCCATTCATGGCTCTGACTTGAGGCAGTTGTATGCAGTGGCCTCAATTCACTAAGCTTTATCAAACACTTTATCAAACGTTTAATAATTTAGCTCATGAGTAAAATCTAATTTTGAATTCACTAAGGTGTTATATATTTATCAAATGTTTTATCGATAAAACGTTCAATATTTCTATAACACCTTAGTGAATTCAAAATTAGATTTTACCCATGAGGTAAATCATCAAATGTTTGATAAAGTGTGTGATAAAGCTTAGTGAATTGAGGACACTGTCTAGTACTCTGCACTTCCTGCCTGTTAGCGCTACCACCTGACCATATACAGCAGCCACAGCCAGAAGTTTTGTGGCTATGCATACTTCAAAAGTGTCACTGAATGATCCTAGCAGTGGCTATTGTGCATGTGCATGCAGGAAGCACAGAGTGGACAGAGCATGCCATACTCTCTCAGCATACATTCAAATTCTTCCAGTCAAAGCTTCAAATGGGGGCAGAGTGGTGCCAGTCCAAACAGGGACCTTAAAGTATTTGGACTCTACAGTACACAGGTTAAAGTGGGCTGAAACTCCCGTTAAAAATACTCTTCTACCTATTATTAGGCACAACAGTATTAGTGTAACACTGATACCCCCACCCTTTTCATATACATATGAAATTATGATTACCTGGCTGATCCTGCAGTGCCATTGTAGCAGAGAGTGCATGGTTCACTCCCAATGCTCCTTGCCTTCTCCTTCCTAATGATTGATAGGTCACCAACCATAGCAGTGGCTCACATGTCACTCATAAATGGCCTGAACTGAGTGGCTTTCTACTGGCCTCTGGCCTGAACCTTCTGTTAATCAATATAATGTCAGCATATTTTAGGCTGTGGAAAGCTCTGTAGTTCAGGTTCATTTATGAGTGTCACATTAGCTGTTTCGGCCCAGATGAAGCGGAAAGCAAAACCATATCTCTCTCCTCCATGCACTCATTAGCACTCTTTGACGGTATGTTTTAAAAGCTGTGCAACTGTTTGAATGTTTTACACACAACAAATGCAGGATATTTACCCAAAGGTGCTGTGTTGTCTATTTATTATGTATACTAGGTGACCTAAGCCCTAAGGGCTCTAGGTCTGTCACCGCCGCATGTCAGCGCGCATGCCCCAGCTGCAGGCATGCACACGTCTGCCACATGCACACACACTCCCATCCCGCATGCGCACACACACCCATCGTGTGTGCGCCCACACCCGCCATGCATGCACAAACGCCCGCCCGCCCCTTGGCCCCATCCTCCCCTACATGCTGCGCGTCACTCCCCCTCAGTTTCTCTGTGTCCCTGCACGTGCGCAGAGAGAAAACACATACAAACAGAGACATGAGGCGCAGAGACACTTGGGTTTTATTAGATAAGATAGTTTTGTTATTGTTAGCTATTTACCTTTGTGTGTTGTATTGTTTCACTGCGCCTGCATTTACCAATGTGGTCACTTTTTACTGCTGTATATATTGCACATTATTTTCAATAAACACGATTGCTGTACCTGCTGTCTCATCCGCTGTATATGTTGCACAAAGGTGACACCAGCTCCACTATCTGTGAGACTCATAACAAATACCTTCACCATTTCCCTAGGTGGCCTACATGTTGAAGCTGTCTTGTTCAATTTTTTTTTTCTCTGGGTCAACTACTCTATTTTTGCAGTATTTTTTTTTCTTTTGAGTGGAGGAGGTCTATTTTGATAATTAGGTTCTCTAAGTTTTTCAGACTGCCAGCAGAACATAAAAGCTGGCCATACACTAGGCCGATTCCCCGCCGATCGACAGCAGATTCAATCACTGGGATCGAATCTGCTGTCAAATCGTTAACGTTAACGCTAACGAAATAGATCGATCCCATCGATCGCTATGTGCGAGAAATTACCGTCGATCACCCGCGGGTAGGGAGCGCTTTGCTAGCGGCATTCGAGTGCCCGACGACCGGCGCAATACAGCTGCAATACATTACCTGCTCCGCCGGCGCGACTCCCCCCGGTCACCGCTGTCTTCTTCTCCGCTCTGGTCTGGTCTCCGGGTCCGGCATGGTTCACTTCTTCCTGTCCCAGCAGAGGGCGCTCTACTGTTTAAACTTTACCCAGACAGGAAGAAGTGAAGCATTCCGGACCCGGAGAGCGGAGAAGAAGAAAGCAGAGACCAGGGGAGTCGCGCCGGCGGAGCAGGTAATGTATGCGGGGGGAGGGGGGTGCGGTGGCAGCACCACCACCACAGATTGTGAACGGTTTCAGGCTGAAATCGATTCACAATCTGCCTGCAGTAAAGGCAGCCATACGATCCCTTTCTGATCAGATTCGATCAGAGAGGGATCTATCTGTTGGTCGAATCTCATAGCAAATCGACCAGTGTATGGCTACCTAAAGAGTATACTGGTGACATAAGATAAAATAAGCTTTAAAATACTAACACAAATTAGTATGAGTATTCATCTAAAGCTAATATCTTTCATAGTTCTGCTTTAACTAGATATAATAAAATTAAACACTAAACATCGAAAACTATTTATTTTAAATGATCTAATGTCAACCTTTTTATTTTCTAGATCTATCCATGTAATATTCTGTGTTTTGTTTCTTTGGGGGTATTTTTACGCAAACCTTTTTCAATCCGAGGTTAATATAATTGGAGCATGAGATGAAAAATACATAATTATGGGTTACCAGCTGTGTAAAAGGGCTGATGAGGAAGATGGAGACATGGGTTGATGTAAAAAAATTAAAGTAAAAATAACAGTGAAATGAGTGCAAAAATGCTGAACTTCTTAATTGGTCAGTACAGCCACTAATCACAAGCTGAAAGTAGAGAGGTTTAGATAATTACAAGAAAAATCTAAAATTGCATATTACTTTTGCAATTTATACTTCTAGAACAACTGACATGCAGTTGTCAATGAGACAATGACAGTAAACCTGTGATTATTTATTTTATATCACATGCTCAGTTTCTTTTCAATGGGTTAGTAATTTTTTAAATGATAATTTACAATTTGAAAAGGTTTGGCAGACTAAACAGTTTTTTGAATTTTTCATAGCAGATTGGTTTACATTTCAAGCTGATACCATTAACGCGATCCTATAGTGAGGGGAACAGGGAGGCTGCCATATTTATTTTTAATCAAACAGTGCACATTGCCTAATGGCCCTGCTGATCCTATGCCGGTTGTAGTTTAATCCACAGTCTATATCCTTATCACTAGTGCAGTCATCTGCAAACTTGCTTTCCAGCTGTTAAGGAACTACAAGTCCCACAATGCATTGCAGTGGTCTGACAGCCACAGTCATGATTCATAAAGGCAAGTGCATTGTGGGACTTGTAGCTCCTTAACAGCTGGAGAGCCAAGTTTGCATATCACTGCACTAGTGGGGCACTTCAGATAGACTAAAAGCCCATACACATGCCTGGCATAAGTTATCAGCCTCCTCAGCTGATAATCAGGCGTGTGAACAACAGCTGCTGATCCACAACCTGCACCACTATCCCACCCGTGTGATGATGTCACGCATGCGACGGTCATCGTCCCTCCACCCCCCCCCCCCCCCTCTCACATAGCAACACAGAGAGTCGTCAGCTACACAGTTAATATGTGTGTGTGCAGCTCAGCTCAGCAATGTCACCCAAGGGGATGAGTTCCTGATGCCCGACGGGCGATATCAGTTGGTGGTGTGTACACGGCCTTAGGCTAGTTTTACGCTGGGGTGTTGCATTGCACATCCTTTAAAAATAGGATCGGAATGCAATGCAGGGGTAAAAGTCACATTGTGCATCATGGCTGAAATTCAATTCATGCAGTGAAGCATACATTACATAAAAGTATGCCTTATCACAACTGTAAACATACACATCGTCCGGTAACGCACAGCATGCTCTGTGTGATCCCAGCAGATTCCACCGCACTGCACGGCTAACATGCGGATATCAGTGAACCTTTACAATATTAATGCTTCACCTTCGGGATCGATTATATTGTTTGACAAAACGAAATGTGTCAAAAGTATCCTTAAAATAATCTGGTTGTGGAGTATTCAGGGCTTTGTGCTAGGACTACTTGGACTTATTGTTAATCCAGTATCCTGACACATCACTGCAGAGGGTAGCAAACCTAACTGAAATATTGGGTCTTGTGAATTCACTGTGTTGCTGGGATTTGTAGTTCATTTGGTGATAGAATAAGGAGCAACTGGTGTGTTGTGTTGCCATGTTCTGACCAGTCTTGTGTTGGAATTGACAAATAAGATGTGGAAGAAAGTCTGAAGAAAGGGATGAAGCTTAAGAAAAGTCCTAGATGTGTGATGTGAGAGTGAAAGAATGTGACCACGGTTGATGTAGGGGGATTTTAGGCGCAAAATGAAGGTTGCATGTGGGAAAAGCAAGTATACCGGGAGGATGACCAAGCTGAACTGACCATACCAACTACTTGTTTTTCACAATGAGCACTGCAAGGAGGATAGTAAAGTTGCACAGAATGTATCTTACTATTTGGGCTGTTTTCCTCCAGCAGCATTTTTTGATTGATTTTCTGATTCTGATCGCTTACGATAACAAAACTAATAAACATCACATGGGAATGTTTCCATTACTGTGATGCGATCGAGACATCATTTTACCCATTTCAAATCATGTTGGACCCGCTGCATTTTTTGTGCGTCGAGGCTCATGTTTGAAGCAATCATGGCATGATGATTGTATACTAATTGTCTACGTCGTGTGCCCTAGGAATTGGGAATGCAATTGCAGCGCAAGAGCAATAGCAATGACAATTTTTAGTGGAAAATGGCCTTAAACCTCTTTCACACTACATACATTTGTTTACATTTTTCTGCAATGTAGAAATGCTTTAGAACTGTCAGCCTATGTTAGCCAATGGGAATGTTCGTCCAGTGGGCATACTCATATCTAAAGTGTTTTTCCATTTATTGTATTGTTGTATAATGTAACAAATGTACTAGAAGCAGACACAACACTATACTGCGTACAAGCATGCTGTATGGGTCGGTTCAGATGGGCGCTCGGGCATGTTGTGTTGTAGCCAATGCTAAACGCTTCTCTGCAAAAAAGCAGAGAAGTGTTTGGCATCAGTTCTCATTGCTCTGTGAATGCATCATGTTTTGACTCCCACAGGGGGATGCAGAAACTCGAGGGTTACCCAACCCTGGGCACTACATGTAGTGTCCAGGGAAAAACAAGATGACAGGAAATGATGCAATCAAGTACAACTTTTGCGGGAACGATATTAAACATTCACTTGAATGGACTGCGCTTAAACGCAGAGCATTGTGGCCATCAGTTACCGCCGTGAAACTGTCTGTGTGTCACAGCCCTTATACGGACAATGATATATGCATGCCAGTGCTGGCGCTTCCTTAGAGGCAAAGGGGGCTATTGCCCCAGGGCTTCAGAGCTTGTAGGGGTCCGACAAGTTGTCTCTTCCCCAACTTACCTGTTCTCCCCGGGGACCCTGCAATGGAGCAATGAAGAACTGATAGAGAAGTGTGCCTGCTGGGAAAGGCAAGACGCTACTCTGCTGAAGACATTGCAGGGCCCTGAGGGCACAGTTAAGTTGGGGTGTGATCTGGTGGGAGGGGGTTAGCCGGCTCAGAGGCCCTGGGGGGAATTTGGCTGCAACAAAGGGCCCCTAATACCACATTTTGGTCAGGTGGGGGGTCTGTTGGGGGGTCCCCAGGTTAATTTTTCCTAAGGGCCCCATTGTGACTAGAAACGGCCTTGATGCATGCAGTCCTTTCATCCAACCCCAAGACATGCTGGGTAAAAGGAGTGGGTAAGGATTGTTTTTTTTTCTTTTTTAATCTTTCCGTGGTTGTTAGAGCAATACAACTCCATGAGCAGTAACAGCTTTCCAGTGGATTATGTTATTGGATCAGTTTAGATGCAAATGGTGTTAATAGAGTCCGTCTTTAATATAACATCCATAGTATAGATACTGCCTATGATTTAGAAAATCCATCATGCTTAAACATAAATGTAAGTCTTAAATATAATTACAATCAGAAGAACAATCCATTCTTCACATTACTTATTCTAACCTTCTTAGAAAGTGACAAGTCACTTGAGGAAAAACAGAAATGTGACATGCAATTATTTTCGTTGCGAAACTTTTATCATAGATCAATAAATCACAATGTTTATATGCTTTAGAAAATGTCAGCTGTGGCTGATTCCTATAAATATGTGCATTGTAATAATTACTTGCCTAATGCCGAGGTTGTTTGTAGAATGCTGAAACGTTCAAAAATTACACATTTAAAGCAAATCTGCAGTGAAAATAAACGGACAAGATAAACAATTGTATCTAATCCTTAATGGGGCTTTCCTGGAATCCTGTAGTCTTATTTTGTGTTTAAATGTTAAAACACAAGTTTTGACTGTTGCATATACAGGTAGATGAGGGTAATTTGTTTAATGTTTTTCAGCTCACAAATCATAAATTATTACATTTCTTAACCACTTCAGGATTCGGCGTACGCTTAACTACGCCCCTGAATCCTGAAGTGGATTGCATGGAAACGGCCGCTCGTATGAGAGGCCGTTCCATGTCAGTTCACGGAGGGTGTCTCCGTGAACACCCTGCGAGCCTCCGATCGTGGCTCGCAGGGTAAATGTAAACACACGGGGAAGATCTTCCCCGGTGTTTACATGTATACGGCGCTGCTGCGCAGCAGCGCCGTGGCGGAGATCGGCGATCCCCGGCCTCTGATTGGCCGGGGACCGCCGGCACCTGATAGGCTGAAGCCTATCCTATCCGGCGCAGGGGGAGGTAGAGGGAGGGAAGGGGAAGGCGGCCAGGAAGCGCTGCGGAGGGGGGCTTTGAAGAGAGCCCCCCCGCAAGCGCAAGCAGCCGGCGGCGATCAGACCCCCCCAGCAGGACATCCCCCTAGTGGGGAAAAAAGGGGGGAAGTCTGATCGGCCTGGCTGCTAGCTGATCAGTGCTGCGGGCTGGAGAGCCCACGCAGCACCGATCAGCAAAACCACCCGGTATCCGGAAGTGGTTAAAGGATATATCCGAGGAAATAAAAAAAATGAGATCTACTTCCTCCCTGGGGCTTCCTCCAGCCCCTGGCAGCCGATCTGTCCCTCACTGAAGCTCCCGTGTCCCTGGATCCCCTCCATTGAAGATGCCAACCTTGCCAGGTTGGGATCTTCTGTGCCTGCGCAACTGCGCAGCCTCACCGCTCGCAGTCACGCTCACGTGGCCTGGAGTGTTCTGCGCAGGCGCAGTACTTCTGCGCAGAACATTCCAGGCCATATGAGCGAGATTGTAAGCAGCATGGCTGAGTGCTCATGCAGGCACAGAGGATCCCGACCTGGGAAAGTCGGCATTTCCAATGGAGAGGGGCCCAAAACACAGGCGCTGCGGCGAAGGCCAGATCGGCTGCCAGGGGCTGGAGGAAGCCCCAGGGAGGAAGTAGATCTCATTTTTTTTATATCCTTGGACGTATTGTTTAACTGTTCCATTCATTTATATGTGTTTTTCCCAGCCCAACAGAGTTTTATGGCCTCTAGTTTAGAAAAACTGTAATTTTTAACCCATGACCCCAGCCTGTTAACTTTTCTCCTAGGTTTTTTGCTCAAGAGATATATTTTCATCTTATCTATAAAATGTTCAGAACCCAGCAACTGAACAAATACTAAAAAGTGAGTAAAAAACGTTTTTTTTTTGAGTATTCCCTTGCTTGCTAGGGTCTCAATAGAGGTTTTATTGATAGGGTATGAAAACATCTCCTGGGTGAAAACTCAGAAAAAAAAGTTAACTGAATAGGGGCCCTGGATTCTTAACCCTTGCAGCAAGAAAAATAAAAACAAGCTAGTTCTAATTAGGCTTGGAACTTAACCTACACATGTTTATAACATCTCATCTCTTTGGACTTGGACCAACTACAGGCACATTGCGGAAGTGGACAGTGTCTGCAATTTGCATAAATGTTGAAGTCACAGTGCCAAAATTTCCTGGAGCAATTGTGGTTTGGCTAATAAAGCCACTGATGCAATCACTTTGGGATTGCTACCAAACTGCTGCAAGCAGCATTTTGCGATTGTGACACTGCTAGTAGGACCACTCCCATCAAGATTAGCAAAAAGATTTTTAGTGAAGGAGAAAGCTCGTAGTGTGATTATTTGGAAATGGAAGAAATATAAAATTACCATCTATAGCCCTCTGCTTGGAGCCCCTTACAAGATCTTGCTTCATTGGGCGAAAAATGAAGCTTGTTAATGATCTGAATGCAGGTGGGTCCAAACACTAAGGACACCATCAGTAACACACTGCGCTGTACTAAAATGTAATCTTGCATTCACAAGGTCCCTCTGATCAAGAAGACACATATAATGGTCTGTCTTGTCTTAAGTTTGCCAGTGAACATCTAAATAATTCAGAGAAGGCTTGGGGGAATGTGCTCTGGTCAAATGAGACCAAAATTTAACTTTTTAGCATCAGCTTGAACTGCCGTGATTGGAGGTACAGAAATACTGTGTATGACCCAAAGAACACCATGTCCACAATCAAGCACAAAGGTGAAACATTTTGCTTTGAGGATTTTACTGTGACCAGAACCAGAATCAAAATAATCTGTATTCACCAAGTGTGTCAGCTGCCACACCTGGAATTATTTCTGGTACACATGGGAATTCCCTAGCGCAAAAAAAAAAAAACATAACAACATACAGTGTGTCATAACAACATGCGGCTCAGTGCAGCCAATGGGAGACTAACACAAGGACACATACAATGTAACATAGGTGCAGTATGGTACTGGGGTTGAAGTGTGAGAGGTTACATTCAAGAGGGTACCTGATATACCTGGAAAGTGTAATGGTTAAGGGTGCGGCCTCTGACACGGGAGACCAGGGTTCGAATCTCGGCTCTGCCTGTTCAGTAAGCCAGCACCTATTCAGTAGGAGACCTTGGGCAAGACTCCCTAACACTGCTACTGCCTATAGAGCGCGTCCTAGTGGCTGCAGCTCTGGCGCTTTGAGTCCGCCAGGAGGAAAGCGCGATATAAAGGTTCTGTGTTTGTTTGTTTGTTTGTTTGAGTCCAGGAGGAGGACTGCTTGGAAAAGGAAGGTGTTCCTGCACCTAGAGGTTTTGGTGGTGATGGGCTGGCCTGAGGGAAGGAGGGTGAAGAAAGGACTGCTGGGGTGGGACGGGGTCAAGTGTTATGCAGAAAAATTGTCATTATGGTATGTTTGCAATGTTTGTTGCAACACGCCCATTACTTGGGTGATACGGGTCACAGTAATTGCGCAATGCAGTATACATCAGTGATTGCAGTACTGGTAAAATTCAAGGTGGACTTATACTTTTGGCGCCCCTATGCCAACTTTCTTGTTGCTCTCCTTCCAAGAGCAGCAGCCCCTAACCATTCCATGTGCAGCCCTTCTTCAACGTGTAACAGCCATTTACAGCAGTCTCTCTCTTTCATCAAAAGTTGTTTGGGTGATACCTTTAATGACTATCTGTATGGTCCTGATCCAGTTCTGAAACATGCCTGAAGAAGAAACTTAAAGTTTTGAAAGCTTGCAAAGGAATCTTGTACAGTTAGTCATTAAAGGTATCACCTAAACAACTTTAGTTGTTATGTCTTTGGCCTGCTGCTGCCCAAAGAAGCCCTGGCCTTTGTGGCCTTCCCAGAAATCAGCCCCTGGTAAAATTTCTGTGCTCGTAAGCAAAGAAAGGGTTCTAGTCCAGCTCTCTCCTCCCATGTGACCCAGCTGCTGCTGCTGTATTGAGGCAAAGGCTGAAAATGATATTAAAAGGAAAAAACACAGGCCTGTACACCACTACCTGGATGCACAGTGAAGAAATGGAACCCAATTTTTATTTGGAGTCTTACATTTATAATACATAGTTTACCCATAAATTACAATCATCATGCCACAACTATGTGTAATTTAAAGAAATCATGCAGCGGATTGAGAATACTAATGTCTGTGGTGTAATTATGTCTCCCAATTCAGTTCACAGGTCTCTGTTTAAATGTTCCTAAGGTGCTTGTTACTTGCTTGCCTTGAGCCGCACAACACAGCTGGCACTGACTGATGATTCTCAGGATCGGCTGCTATATTTAGCTGAATATTCTATGCCATAAAACCGTAAGCTAGAACTAATACAGGCTTTGATAGGTTGTTACGCAGATTAATTATAATAAATAAAAAAATAAATAGGAAGATGAGTAATTGCTTTTAATCTGCTGAGAAGGACATTTTGGGTGTTTCTGTTGTGAAGGTAGGTAATCATATTATAGCGCAGAAGAAAGACAGCTCTGATCCAACATTCTATATCAAGTAAAAAGCAGAAGATCCAGTGCTCTGCATACTAACTAGGGATACTTTTTGTATTTAATTATAAAGGTACAGCATAACAATGGGATGAATGCCAACGCATGTTTCTTCAAGGTGCAGTGGAACCCAGCATTCCTCTGACAACACAATAGTGATGATTTGTGATTCTGACCATTTTTCTGTAAACTGTGTCTACCCACATCCTTTACACTTATACTAAACCTATATATCGGATGGTAGGCCTCAACATCCTGCACTGCACTACTCCTGATCACAACATGGTATATCCCTGGTGTCCTGTGATCTGTCTGCCAACAGATAGAAACATACATGCTATTACTGACAAAAGGGTTGATTCATAAAGCTTTTTATGTTGAATTATCTCACCTTATTTTTTACCTCACAAAGGCCCCAATTCACTAAGATCATGCTAGAGATAATAAGGCAAGAGAAAACGTACCACCACACAGTAAGAGAGTTATCTTATCTCTTCATTCCTTAAGTTACCTCCTCTGTAGATAATTTACCTCCTCTGTAGTTCATTTACCTCCTCTGTAGTTATTTTCACACGCGCTTAATAAACAGCCTGTCTTTAACTCTGGAGTTATTTTAAGGATTGAAGAGTTAACTTAAAGACAGAAGAGTTAACTTTAGGTTTGCCTGAGGTAAAATGTTTCCTGAATACAACATGCCTCATCACCATGATGATCACTCTAGAAACCTTATTAAAGACAGGAGATAAGCTTAGTGAATTGAGGCCAATGTATCTCTTTTTAAAGAAAACCTGTACTGAAAAAAAGTACCCCTGTGGGGTACTCACCTCAGTAGGGGGAAGCCTCTGGACCCTATTGAGGCTTCCCTGTCCTCTTGTGTCCCACGGCGGTCTCGCTGCAGCCCCCGGAACGCACAGGCGACAAATCCGACAGTCTGTGCAATATTTACCTTTTTGGGCTCCAGCGGGGGCGCTGTTGGGGCTCTTCTGACAGAGATAGGCGAAAATAGTCCATCTCCGTCGGGTCCGCTCTACTGCGCAGGCGGAGGAGACTTGCGCCTGCGCAGTAGATTGGCCCGACGGAGATCGTCTATTTTCGCCTATCTCCGTGGAAAGAGCGGATACTGCACCTGCGCTGGAGCCAAAAGGTAAATATTTACATCGCCGCTGCTCCGGGAGGATTTTCTCCGCCGCCGTGGGACCGAGGAGGACGGGGGAAGCCTCAATAGGATCCGGAGGCTTCCCCCACCCGAAGTGAGTACCCCCCAGGGGAGTTTTTTTCATTATAGATTTTCTTTAAATGATTTAACTTATTATTGATCTCTCTTTTTTAACTTAACTTATGATGTATCCCGCCTTACCTGACTTAA
Source organism: Hyperolius riggenbachi (assembly GCF_040937935.1). Classification (NCBI taxonomy): domain Eukaryota; kingdom Metazoa; phylum Chordata; class Amphibia; order Anura; family Hyperoliidae; genus Hyperolius; species Hyperolius riggenbachi. The sequence goes on from NC_090650.1 coordinate 351,669,744, forward strand.
CTCATAGTTTATCTCTCCTTATGTGTTTATCTCGTGAATTATCTCTCTTTATTTGCCTATCTCATCCGTTAGCTTTCCTTACAAGATAGGACCACTATTGTGAAAATCCTAAAATGTAAAATACATGTAAACACATACAAATAAGAAGTTTGTTTCTTCCAGAGAAAAATGAGACATAAATTACTTTTCTCCAATGTTGCTGTCACTTACAGTAGGTAGTAGAAATCTGACAGAACCGACAGGTTTTGTACTAGCCCATCTTCTTATGGGATATTCTCAGGGTTTTCCTAATTTTCAAAAGCACTTAGTGAATGGCAGTTGCTCTGTCCAACTGCCAAAAAAGTGTGTAGCGAGCAGGGAGGGTGGCCAGCATCTTTGTATAAATCTTTTTCAGGGAGTGAAATAAACATCATGCTGATAATCTCCCATGAAGAGACGGACTAGTCCAAAACCTGTTGGCTCTGTCTGATTTCTACTACCTACTGTAAGTGACAGTAGCATAGGAGAAAACAATGTATGGCTCATTTTACACTGGAGGAAACATACTTCTTATTCGTATGTGTTTACATGTACTGTACTTTAAATGTTAACATTTTTCATGATAGTAGTCTTTTAAGGTGAAAAATAAGTAAGTTCTGTGAATCAACCCCAATGTCCAAAAGCCCCAGGAGAAACGTCATATACAAGGGGAACTTTCCTTTATACGGCTATAGGACAAAGATCGGCTTTCCAGCCTATATAGTTGGGCTGAGGTAGCTGAATGACAGAACAGTGACTGTCCAGCTGATCAAATTTGGTCTGTCCACAATGAACCAACGACCTTATTATCTTTGGTGTGCCATCCCCCGAGACACTCATATAGCCGGCGGTCCTTGCTTCATTGTGATACGCAAGCCCCTTCACCGCGGCAAGGTAATGATCCCGAAGGGGAATTGGCACATGTACATGCCTTTTGTTTTGTTGTTGCAGCTGCAGTACAGCCAGAAGAATTAGGCAGGCATGTACACGCACCATAAAAATTATTATAGCGGCCGTTGCTAGCAGCGGCCTTAAAAATTCAGGAATCCGCCTGGAGTCCTGGACCCTGTTGGTGGTGGCGGAGAAGGCAGTCAAACGGCCTGCAGGCAGAGGTGCTGTGTGGGGAGCGACTTAGTCTTGGGGCAGGCTGTCACACAGCGTGCAGGCAGAAATGCTGTGTGTGGGGACTGACTTATTCTTCGGGCAGGCCCGACCGTGCTTTGCAGACCAGGCATCTGTGGTCAGATGGACCCTTGACCCAACGCTGTGTGCCAGAGATGTCACCACTTGCCTTTCAACATCACGGTACAGTTAAGGTATGACCTTGTTTGAGAAAAAATTGCGGCCTGGTATCTTCCACTGCGGTGTGTGGCTTTGCTTTTGTGTGCTGCTTTTCCTCAGGTGGTCATCCCATTGCAGTTTGTGCTTTGTAATCATGTGCCTTCGTAAGGTAGTTGTCCCGACTCCCTACGCGGGTCTTGGTCTTTCCACAGCTCAATTTTCGGTGGCAGAGAGTACAGATGGCATTACTGTTATCTGAGGAAGACACACAAAAAACTGAGTGTTAAGTGGGATGCCAGAATCAAAGCAGGAGGAGGAAGATATGTCACGCTTTCGTGTGGAAGCTAAGAAAGATGAGGTGTTCTGTGTTAAATAGTCAACTACATCCTCACAATTTTGGGGGTTAATGGCACGTGCCTTCTTCTAAACACTGTACTTTGGTCGAGGGCCGCACGAAATCACGACAGCGCGACCTCGAACAGACCTGCCAGGTGGCCTACCTTGGCCTTTTGTTTTGTCCATATTGGGAGTGATGAAGTGAAAGGTATGCACTGACTTGACTAATACAATGTGCAGTCACACAGGTGCAGTTAACAGGCATGCACAGAGTGGTATATCACACTGCGTGTGCTCACGTAGGTGGGTGGGTGCACAGTGAACAACAGGTAGGTATATGCAGTAGGTATTACAATGTGCACCTGTCACACACAGACAGGTACCAGACAGGCACAGTGCACTCACGTCGGTAGGTGGGTGCACTGTGAACAAAAGGTAGGTAGGTATATACAGTGATGGGTATAACAATGTGCACCTGTCACACACACAGGTAGTCAATGAATGTACTGGGCCTGGCAGTGGCACACACAGTAGGAATTACCAAGACTGTCTATGCAGCACAAGTGTCAGTGGGACACACAAACAAAAAAAATAGATCACAAAAACAAGATTAGCACTCAAAAGAGCAGTTGTGGGGTGCTTTTTTAGCAATAAGAATCAGCAAGGAGCAAGCTAAGAAACCTACAAGAGCCTAACTAAGCTTTCCCTATGAGAGTCCGCAGCAGCTTTCTCTTCTCTAATTAATGTAGGCACACGGGGGAGTGAAAAGCCTGACGCTGCCTGCCTTTTATTAGGGGGGAGTGACTCCAGGATGGAGTGTATCCTGATTGGCTACAATGTGCCTGCTGACTGTGATGTAGAGGGTCAAAGTTGACCCTCATGCTGCACTATCGGGGCGAACCGAACTTCCGGAAAAGTTTGCGTTTGATCGCGAACGCGAACCACCGAAATTAACCGGGAACCGTTCGCCGGCGAACCGTTCGGGCCATCTCTAGTCAATTCTCTTATTTTCACTAGATCCAGAGTAGTCAAGTGAGAGAGTTGAAGGCAAGTTGGGTACTGTGAGATGTAGCCACTCAAGTAATAGTGTTTGTTGGCAGAACCTGTCTCATAGTCTATCTACACATGTAAAATTGTTGCTGCTGTTTCCCACTCTGTGTTCTTACCACACCAAGCTCTGGTTATCAGTCTTTGGTTACCAGTCAATATTTGTCCTAATGTTTTATGCACCTGAGACATTAGCCTCTCTTACCTACCACTTGGTCTCGTGTTGCTTGGAGTCATCTAGTTAGGGCTGTTTTGACTTCGAGACGTTTTTCACGGACATGCACTTCCATTAAGAGTATATGACGACCTAAGGGAATCTTAATAAAACTAAGGGAAACTTAATAAGATAAAGTGCTTTGACCTGTTCTGTGCATTAAACATAATTAACTTGGGAAGCTCTGTTCGACACAGTTCTCCTAAATAAGTCCAAAATGCAGAGATTCATCTAGTGGTTGCAACTCAAAAACACAACAGAAATCACCATCTGTTTACTGTGGAAGGCAAGGGATAAGAAGCCGAAGCCATTAGGTAATTACTTTTCATATTCTGTTGACATGAGCATTATTATGTGAAAAGGTGTGCCTTTGACATCTTGAAATAATTACAGTAAGATAATAGTGTAAAAATAACAGCATCGTGTAGTGTTTTTCTCCATAAAGTGTTGCGCAGAATATCATTATCCCAAGTAAAGAGCAGGTAGATATTTATCTGGCTTTTTTGATGCTCAAGGTTTGATGCCTCATAGGTAGTAATGGAAAGTCAGTAATGGAAAGTCAGTTTTACAGTCTTGTCAAATCAAAAGCTTCTTGCACGGTGAAGTTTGGGAAAAGCCAGACTTCTATTGTTTAATGGGGAATACTTTGATATACATTGTGACATATGCCCCACAACAAAAAATAAAAGAACTTTGGCTCAATTTCTATAATGCTAACGAACATTCATAACAGATTAATAGAAGCAGTGACTACAGGTTCCTCATACCTCTGTATCTAAGGGTAAGCCCCAGAGCTGTAGCAAGATCAGTCTCATTCTGGGGATCAAAAGTGGATGCTAAGTATTTTACTAAAAAAAAATTAGTGCATTCATAATTGGACAAAACAACTTGACAGGAAAAAAAAACCAATAACAAACATACTGATCTCCCAGTGCCCACACATTTCTGCTCACGTGGACATCATCTAAGTGATCTTCTCATCACTGCATTAATGATGGCTTCAAATCGCATAAAGAAAGACTAACAAGAGAGACAAAATGTATACATTGGTTCATGGTAGATGTAGGTTTAAACAAGGATTACAATTTCTTGTTAATTACAACAGAGAGAAAAAGTGTGCATCAACCAAGTGAACCTGACAAATCTGGCTTTGCAAATTTGGCCTATTGGCTAATCACGAGACATTGCTCATGCAAATATGCATTTGCTTTCGCATGCCTAAATATGCAGGGTCAAAAACCAAAAACCGCAAAACAATCGCCCTGCGGGAATTAGTTCATGCTACATAGCACTATCCAGGGGCGCCACGAGGAGGCTTCCCATTGCCCCCATACAACAGGGGGGCCGCGGGGGTCCCAGGCTCTCTCACCGCCTGGAACCCACACAGCGGCACCTTGGAGGTGGAGGCTGGGGGGTGCAGGCGATCTCCCCAGCGTGGCCAGCGCCGGGAAGAGCCGCTCGCACACACCTCCCAAGATTAAAAACAAGCACTTACCTTAACGTCCATTGCGTTCTGCTATATGCGCATGACCTGGGCGCGACACATAAGGGGAGGGCAGGCGCAAATAGCCTGCTCCAGGGCTCTCACCTCCTAAAACAAGCCATTCACCACTTGCCTCCAAAGAAAAAAAAATGCAATGCTAATTACAACAGAGAGAAAATGTGTGCATCAACCAAGTGAACCTGACAAATCTGGCTTTGCAAATTTGGCCTATTGGCTAATCACGAGACATTGCTCATGCAAATATGTATTTGCTTTCGTATGCCTAAATATGCAGGGTCAAAAACTAAAAACCACAAAACAATCGCCCTGCGGGAATTAGTTCATGCTACATAGCACTATCCAGGGGCGCCACGAGGAGGCTTCCCATTGCCCCCATATTGTTTTTGGTTTTTGACCCTGCATATTTAGGCATGCGAAAGCAAATGCTTATTTGCATGAGCAATGTCTCGTGATTAGCCAATAGGCCAAATTTGCAAAGCCAGATTTGTCAGGTTCACTTGGTTGATGCACACATTTTCTCTCTGTTGTAATTAGCATTACAATTTCTTGTGCAGATACGATGGGTTTTAAATGCCACTATTCCTCTTATTTCTTGTGTAGGTCCGATGGTCTTTAAAGGGGTTCTTTCACGGATGAGGAAAAAAATAAAAAGTGGTTTATGCATAAATTATTAAACATCCTTGTAAAATAGTGTAAAAAGTTTTTTAAAAAAATGAATGGTTTCATCAATATAACATGTATTGTAAATAGTGACGGATGACGGCTGGGAGGCTAATCCATTTGTTAGGGGTGTTTTTTTTTTTACTTTCTTTTCACAACCATAACTGCTGCCTACATAGTTTTCAGTGGTATAACCCACTTCTAGCAGGAATCGCAGTTATAACCCTATCAGCTGAGCTCCGCTGAGCTGCTGAATATGTGTTTACATTGTTGCTAGGCAACCAGACCCCGGGTGCAGAAACTCGTTTGTGAAGAGTCATAAGCTGCAGGGAGAATCAGTCCCATCTACACCATATGATTCTTTGTCAGATTCGATTCAATTTGATTAGATTCATTGATATGATTTGATTCAATCTGACATTTCCGATTCATGATTCGATTCAATTTATTGAATCGAATCATGAATCAAAACATGTCAGATTGAATCAAATCAAATCAATGAATCGAATCAATTCTGACAAAGAATCATATGGTGTAGATGGGACTGATTCTCCCTGCAGCTTATGACTCTTTTCACAAAACGAGTCTCTGCACGGGGTCTGGTTGCCTAGCAACAATGTAAACACATATTCAGCAGCTCAGCAGAGCTCAGCAGTTAGGGTTATAACGGCTATTCCTGCTAGAAGTGGGTTATACCACTAAAAACTATGTAGGCAGCAGTTATGGTTGTAAAAGAAAGTTAAAAAAAAAACACCCCTACATGGATTAGCCTCCCAGTCCTTCATAGGTCACTATTTACAATACATGTTATATTGATGAAACCATTCATTTTTAAAAAAAACTTTTTACACTATTTTAGAAGGCTGTTCAATAGTTTATGCATAAACCACTTTTTATTTTTTTCCTCATTCGCGGAAGAACCCCTTTAACCACCCTGGCGTTCTGATTAAATCGCCAGGGTGGCTGCGGGAGGGTTTTTTTAAATAAAAAAAAAACTATTTCATGCAGCCAACTGAAAGTTGGCTGCATGAAAGCCCACTAGAGGGCGCTCCGGAGGCGTTCTTCCGATCGCCTCCGGCGGCCAGAAGTAACACGGAAGGCCGCAATAAGCGGCCTTCCGTGTTTCGCTTACCTCGTCGCCATGGCGACGAGCGGAGTGACGTCATGGACGTCAGCCGACGTCCTGACGTCTGCCGCCTCCGATCCAGCCCTTAGCGCTGGCCGGAACTGTTTGTTCCGGCTACGCTGGGCTCGGGCGGCTGGGGGGACCCTCTTTCGCTGCTGCACGCGGCGGATCGCCGCGCTGCAGCGGCGATCAGGCAGCACACGCGGCTGGCAAAGTGCCGGCTGCGTGTGCTGCTTTTTATCTCATTAAAATCGGCCCAGCAGGGCCTGAGCGGCAGCCTCTGGCGGTGTTGGACGAGCTGAGCTCGTCCAGACCGCTCAGCAGGTTAAACGCCATTATTCTTTTTAATTCTTGTGCTGACAGTTTCCTGTTTTTGAACCTTTTTGCATTGAGAAATAATGGTCATTTCCAACTGCCAAGCAACCAGTATCTCTCTGTGTGCATATGTAATGTATACCTATAGAAAACAACCTTTTACCCTATTGTATTGTTAGGGGGTGTGGTTATAGATAATGGCAGATGATGCTGTCTGTTTTTTTCCATGTCTGTCAGTAGTAAAGATGATGGCATGCAGACTGATTGGGGATCAAATAATATGTACAAATTACATGCCGAATATCAATCATTTCTTGATCTCTCTTCTATTTTTTTAACTTTTTACTTTGCACTGTATTGATCCAATTTTAGCTTAATGAGAAACTCCAACCAATAATTCCACTTTATCCCAATCAGTAGCTGATACCCCCTTTTACATGAGAAATCTATTCCTTTTCACAAACAGACCATCAGGGGGCGCTGTATGACTGATATTGTAGTGAAACTCCTCCCACAAGAAACACTGAGGACCGTGGTACTCCTGGCAGTTTCCTGTGTGTGAACCTTGTTGCATTGTGGGAAATAGCTGTTTACAGCTGTTTCCAACTGCCAAAAAAAGGATGCAGCAGCTACATCACCTGCCAACAGTAAAAATGTCACCATGTAATAAATGTCAGAATGTAAATCAGGGATATAAAATATTTTACAACGGGCAAACACAGACTAAATCATTTATATATAATTATTGTAAAAACGAAGCACTTTTTTATTACATTGTTTTCACTGGAGTTCCTCTTTAAGTTCCTCTTTAGGTTCGGTTTCACGTGAGCCCTAATAAATACATAACACGGTTTTAATTTAAAAAGATAAAAACATGACAAAAAAATCTTTGTAGGAATCACACCAGTTGTGATGTAACATCCCTTTACAGTTATTGATAAGGAACAATACATTTTCAATCCCTATTGTTTTTTTTAAGTAGTCCTTGAAATCATGTAGATGACACTGGTGACATGAATTAGAAATGAGTAGAACATTAACTGATAACACACAACAATTAAAGGACACTTGTTCTATGCAGAATGGTATAGCAGTTGCAATCATAATATGATTTTTTTATATTATATATGAAAGGAAAAAACTCTAAAATAATTGGAGATGTATAGAAGAAAATGCAAATGAAAGCATAATCTGCAAGAGGAAAGGGATATTAATTTCCGGGGAAAAAAAAGGTTTCATCGTTCATATTAATGAGCAAGTATAATGGATTTTTTTCCAATTTAACTAGAGATAATAGACCTGTAGGTTCTATTTAGTCAATAAGTCTTTTTATTGCTGATCAGATGCTCCCTCTAACGAAGCTTCTATCAGCACATGTGATAATAAGTCACTGTGGGGTGGTGCCACATGTACAGCTGCATTTACAATGAACACAGTAGAAGTGTGCCTAAAGGCAGCAAAAACAACAAAAAAGGGATCCTTCCTGCAGAGGGTGCATTCATTATTTTTTTCCCATTAGCAATATAAAACAATTGGGGGAAAAAATAAATTAATGGGAGTCCATGATGATTTTTTTGTAGGAGTAGCAATTTTATTCAGTAAAATATTGAATAGGACAAATAAAAATGTTTTAATTGTTGAGAGCTCCACCTGGCGGCTTTACCGGCAAGAAAAGCCTAAATACAGCTAAGATCCACTGAGAACAATCAGGTCTAGTTATCAGTCACCTGGGGTCTGATTCAGTGTGAAATGCAAATAATCCCACTCTGTGCATTAAAATGATCATCTGTGCATTGCGCACTGTTTTACGGATTCAATTAAATATTATCACTAGTGTTGCCAGTAGTTTAAAATAATCCCCTATCTCTATTGGCTTCACTAGTTAGTTATACATTATTAGTATTGCCATCATCATTGTAATGCTACCGCTGTTGAGTGTGTCTGGATAGTGTACTGGTTGAAGAGGAACTCCAGTGAAAATAATGTAATAAAAATTCTCCATTTTACAATAATTATGTATAAATGATTTAGTCAGTGTTTGCCCATTGTAAAATATTTTAAATCCCTGATTTACATTCTGACATTTATCATATGGTGACATTTTTACTGTTGGCAGGTGATGTAGCTGCTGCTTGCTTTTTTGGCAGTTGGAAAAAAGCTGTAAACAGCTATTTCCCACAATGCAATAAAGTTCACAGAGAGGAAACTGCCAGGACCATGGTCCTCAGAGTTTCTTGTGGGAGGGGTTTCACCACAATACCAGCCATACAGAGGCCCCTGATGATCTGTTTGTGAACAGGAATAGATTTATCATGTAAAAGGGGGTATCAGCTACTGATTGGGATGAAGTTCAATTCTTGGTCACGGTTCCTCTTTAAGGGCTCTCTGACACAGGAGACCAGGGTTTGAGTCTTGACTCTTCCTGTTCAGTAAGCCAGCACCTATTCAGTAGGAGACCATGGGCAAGACTCCCTAACACTACTACTGCCTATATAGCATGCCTTAGTGTCTGCAGCCCTGGAACTTTGAGTTCGTCAGGAGAAAAGCGCAATATAAATGTTTTGTGTCTTGATGGTAGTAATAATAATAATTATAAAGCATCTGAATCTACCGTATGGTCAGTAAGAATTACTATTCTTTTTCCTTTTAATATTTTGGTGAAGAAGCCTTTCCAGGTCAATGTCTACATACTGTATTATTTTAAATGTGATGTATTTTAATATTGTAGTTATTGAGAAGACATTGCATTCCCACTTACATTTATGCTCGACATTCAATCTCATTGTGTTTGGTGGACACTTTGTGCAATGAATTCTATTCAATTAACTTTCCTCTTGAGTTTCTTCAAAGTAGATATTTTACACCTAATCAATAATAGGGTGCATATCACTCTGGTGTAGTTTGGCCCAGGGAGAGCCAAATGACGGCTCTCCTTGCTGCCGCTAAGCTCCCCGGTGGTGTTAAATACTATTTCCCCTCCGAGTTGTTGCAACTCGGAGGGAAATGTAATTTGGGGTCTGGCAACCGGGAAAGCCCTGAATTACCATTAGGTGGGGTGCGCAGCATAACATTGCTGCTTTGATGGCGCCCAGCTTCGGTGCTCGGTGCCAGTGCCGAAATTAACTGCTTTGTCAATAATATACAGTGAAGACACCAGCAAACAAAAATTTGCAAAATACTGTATGTTTGAGCTTCCATTTTTACTTCGGTACCTTTTCAGCTCAGTGCAATGTGCTGAAAAATTATCTCCTTGGAGAAAACTTAAAAGAAAAGTTAATGGCACATTGGACAATATCTTTTGGCTATTTCTTGGGGGTTCTCTCAGTCAACATGGTCATGACCATGGAAAAAAGTTGCAGTGTGATAACATTGGTACGACATTTGTTTCTCTATTCCTGATGCTGTTTCTGCCATTTCCTGTTATTAGTGTGAACGTAGCCAGAAGTGACACACTTTTGGGCTCAGAACACTTTGGAAACATGCAGGGAAAGCACAATAGAACTTTCTAGTTTTTAACTTATCTTAAATTGTAATTGAAATTCTTACATTGGCAACAGTACACTGTGTTTAGGATACTGATGCGTTGGGAATGTTCAGGAACCTCTACCTAGCTGCATAGGTAAGTATCAGCACAGGAAAGCAGGCTACTTGAATTACTGTGGCTTTATTGTGTTCTGTATGAACATAATAACAAGTATTTGCATACCTATAAAAATGGTGCCTGTTAAAAAAAAGGGCAGGAAACTGCTGTTAGTAGAGTATCAGTAAAATTACAGATATTCTACTAAATTCCTATAGTAAAATATTGGCAATCTTTACTGATAGTTGACTATAACTTAACCCTACTTTCACACAGAACCCTATCTCTACCCATGCCTAACCCTAAGACCCCTCCCGGTGCTGCCTAACCTTAACTTCCCTCTCCCCAGTGCCTAACCTTTACCACTTCCCCTCTGGTGCCTAATCGTAACCAACCCCTCTGGTGCCAAACTTTAACCCCCCACCCCCGCCCCCAGTGCCTAACCCTATCAACCCCCCTTCCGATGCAATACTAAAAGCCGCAAGCAGCGGCAATGAATGATAATTATGGCGATCAATAAATAGTGTGCGCTGGCATCCAGAGGCTTCTCCCTATGTGAGTAAATATCAATTAAAAAAATGTCAATTTAAAAAAAATGTACAGATTTGCTTCAACACTGCAGAGATCACATATGGACCTTATTTTTTAAAGGGAACCTATTGTGAGAAGAATATGGAGGCTGACGTATCTATTTCCATTTACCCTTCCTGGCGGTAACCCCGAACGTAGTTCGGGGTAAGCCGCGCAGGAGGTTTTCTCAGGCCCTGCTGGGCCGATTTGAGTATTTTTTTTTTTTTTGCTGAACGCAGCTAGCACTTTGCTAGCTGCGTCAGCACTTCGATCGCCGCCGCCCCGCGCTCGATCGCCGCTATCCGCGTCGCAACACAGCCCCCCCCTAGACCCCTGCGCTGCCTGGCCTATCAGCGCCAGGCAGCGGCAAGGGGTGGATCGGGACTCCCTTAGACGTTCTTTGAACGGGATTTCCTGATCGCATATCGCCGGAGGCGATCGGCGGGGCTGGGGGGATGCCGCTGAGCAGCGGCTATCATTTAGCGAGCCCTAGGCTCGCTACATGATTTAAAAAAAAAAAAAAATCAAAAAAACGGCTGCGCTGCCCCCTGGCGGTTTTTAATAGACCGCCAGGAGGGTTAAGCAATGCAAATTTCCTGGTTGTCCCAGTGATCCTTTGAGCCATAGACCATGAACAAGCATACAGATCAGGTGCTATTAGGCCTCTTTTCCACAGGCAGCTGAACTACTCATTTCTCAGCAAGTCCAGCCTCCAAGCTGCCAGCCACAAGTGCCATTTGGCTGCATTTACATGTAGCTGATTGGCAGTATTTGGTAACACCAAACATGTCCCAGTTGACACACGGTGGTGTTACCTGAGGATGACAAAAGCTGTGCTCAGATGCAACTCCATGGGGGGCTAGCAAAGGTCTGGCCAATGAACAGGAGCAGATGACAGGTGGTGAATTCACTGCCTTCAGCTGCCCGTGGAAAAAAGGCCTTACTGAAGTCTTACTAGATTATCCACATGTTTGTTTGGTTTGAGTTGTGTGATTCAGACATTACTGCTACCAAAGAGATTATCAGGACTGCCAGGCAGCTGGTCTTGTTTAATGGACAACTGAAGTGAGACGGATATGGAAGCTGCCATATTTATTTCCTTTTAAACAATACCAGTTGCCTGTCAGCCCTGCTGATCTATTTGGCTGCAGTGGTGTCTGAATAACACCAGAAACAAGCATGCATCTAATCTTTGCAGATCTAATAAATAATGTCAGAAACACCTGATCTTCTGCATGCTTGTTCAGGGTCTATTGCTAAAATTATTAGAGGCAGAGGATCAGCAGGATAGCCAGGCAACTGGTATTCCTTAAAATGAAATAAATACAGCAGCCTCCATACCCCTATCCACTGGTGTAACTATAGCCCCTGCAGCCCCTGCGAGCGCAGTAGGGCCCGGGGGACTCAGGGGCCCGGTGGCCGCCTGTAAATATGGATGAACAAGCATACGAGCCGTCAATAAATACATTTACAGTGAGTCACTTGCCTGCGCCTTGCCCAGTCGCACAGGACGCACAGTGACGACATGCAGAGGCAGAGCAGCTGCTTGATGCTGCTGCCTCTAATTCCGTCAGACCTCACTGCCCCGCCCCTTCAAGCATGTGGTGGTCCTGGAAGAAGAGGGAAGATGCAGGCACCCCGTTGTGACGGCCTGCCTGAGTTGCTGTGACTGCAGAGGGAGAGATCACTACCTGCAGTCCTACAGAGGGACTCCTGCTGTGTGTAAATATGTTGTTGTTTTTTTGTTCCTTTCTGCAACCCGCCTGTCACCGCCTTTTATGTTGCTGATTGCCCTGGGGATGAGGGAGAAAGGAGGGGAAAAAGAGGTGTGTGTAAAGCAGGGATTGCTCTCTTACTTCTTTAAAATGGGCCTGAACTCTTGCACAGGACAGAAAAAAAAAACAAAGAGAAATGCACCCTGTCTGTATTTAGAGCGTTTAGTTGTAATCCCCACTCACCTGTGACTAATAACAAGTTGTAATATGATTCCTCAGCTGTGTCACCTAACTGCCACTGCAGATAAGTAGGGCTGCTCAAATCCAGATCCGGGAGACACCCGGATAGTTGCTATCCGGATATCTCCCAGTAAACCTGTGCGGGGTGGGCGGGGGGATCAAGCTTACCTGTCTGACGTCTTCTTTGTCCATCCCTGGTGCCTCCCACAATGCGTTCCATGCGCATTACTTGACTACAAACACTTCCTCCTTCAACTTCCAGGAGGAAGTGTTTGTAGTCACGTGACCGCCACTTGGAACGCATCGTGGGAGGCGCCAGGGACAGACGAATAAGACGTCAGACAGGTAAGCTTGACCCCCGCCCACCCCGCACAGGTTTACTGGGAGATATCCGTATAGCAACTATTCGGGTGTCTCCCGGATCCGGATTTGAGCAGCCCTACAGATAAGACAGATACCTTTGTTCTGTGTATGTATTGGGAATAGTGCAGAAACTCCCTTGCCCCTATATCTGTAAAGTGGCTCCTTCCTGAGTCCTGGTTAGTGCAGGCGCAATATGTCTGCATGAATACACACGCACTCCTGCCCAAGCGGAATATTTCTGTGTCAGTGGGCATTGAATGTCAGCATGATGCAGGAAACAGTACTATGTCATGTGGCTGGGCAAGAAGGTGAAGCAGGAGACAGAGTTGGGAAAGGTGACTGTCAGGATAAGGCATTAGACAGAGTGACCTGAGGTGTTGGGGAGGTGGGCTTAGAGGGATGGAGTTATGAATTATGTGGGGCTTCTTGCTTCTGCATTCTATCAGGTTTTTGCTGTGGTTACAATTTTCTCCAGGTTGCTCCTGTCCTTTCTGAAAGATCTGGCAACTGCACGTCTCCTTAGTCTCACTCCTGTGGCTTGGAGTGTTCTGCACATGCACAGTCTTTGTGAACTGTGCAAGCGCTGAATGCTCCTATCTGCAAGAGTGCAATCACTGAGCCTGTGTGAGGTCTGGCACGCTTGTGCATAAAGCCATTTAGCTTATTGCTCAAGCATGGCTATACTCGCGCAGGGGCATTACGGCTGTGTTTGTGCAATAAGAGCAGTGTAGTGTGAAATTCAAGAGTCTCTGGCAGCGATGATGGTCTGGAGGAGGACACAAAAAGCCTCTGGAGGATCCAGAGGCTTCCCTTTTCTTAAATATCTGTTTTTTTAGGTCCCAATCTGCCTTGGGTTTGATTAAAGCCTCATCTACACAGTATAATTTTACATCAGATAGACAGATCTATTAGATACTGTAGATCTAATAAGAAATTGCATTGTGTGTAGACGTCCAAATTGTTTCAGATTAATTTTGCAATAGATTTTGGTTTGATAAGTACCCAAAATGTATCGCAAAATCTAACGCAATCTGATTGGACCGGTTGGAAATTATCTAATAGATCGGTCTAATAGATCCGATCTGATGTAAAATTGTACCATGTAGATGAGACTTTAAACATTTACTTAAAGGGACTCTGAGCTCAAAATAAAAATGAAATCGGTACTCACCTGGGGCTTTCTGCAGCCCAGTGTAAGTCAGGAGGTCCCTTGGCGTCCATCTGGCTCTTCTGCCAGGGCCTGGCCAGAAATGGCTCCCCGGCGGCTCCCGGCGACACTGGGCCCGAGTGTCGGGCTCCTCTTCCTGAAACGTCATGTCTGTCGTCACCACGCCGGCCGCCTCGCCGGCCGCCATCACGGGCGAGGCGGCCGGCGTGGTGACGACAGACGTGACATTTCAGGAAGAGGAGCCCGACACTGGGCCCAGTGTCGCCGGGAGCCACCGGGGAGCCATTTCTGGCCAAATGGACGCCGTGGGACCTCCCGACCTACACTGGGCTGCAGAAAGCCCCAGGTGAGTACCGATTTCTTTTTTATTTTGAGCTCGGAGTCCTAAACTGAGAAGGATATGGATTTTACCTTTTAAAATAATACCAGTTGCCTGACTCTCCTGTGTCTCTAATACTTTCAGCCATAGCCCCTCAACAAGCATGCAGATCAGGTGCTCTGACTGAAGTCAGACTGGATTAGCTGCATGCTTGTTCCAGGTCTGTAATTCTGCCACTACTGCAGCCTAAGAGATCAGCAGGAGTCAGACAACTGGTATTGTTTAAAAGGAAACATCCATATTCCTCTCAGTTTAGGTTCCCTTTAAGGCCTAGGCTTGTTTCATGGGGTCATGTGGGCGAGGTTTTTGTCAAAATTCTAGTGAAACAGAAGAAACCTGGGGGGTGGGGGGGTGGCGGAGTTGTAATGGAGGGGGGCCCATCCAAGATTTCGCAGGGGGGCCCAGTGATTTCTAGTTACGCCCCTGCCCCTATCACTTCAGTTGACCTTTAAAAGAAAATAAATATGGCAGCCTCCACATCCCTCTCACTGGTTTCCTTTACCGTACTGGCTCTAGAGAAGAAGTGGGGAAAATGACATTTAAAGAATGTTGTAGTATAAAGAGTTTTGAAGACAGCATGATAGTCAGTCCTGGATTAATGGAAAAGCAACATAAGCCAGAGCCTGGGGCAGCTGGATTTTGTTGGATTTTATCAGGGTCGCATTCTTCTTTTTATCATTGTTTCATGTATTTTGCATGCATGTTTTTGATGAGGAGGCTGGAAATTTATGTTAAACTGCATGGAGAAAGTAATTTACGTTATATCGAAATGTAAAAGACGTGTTCATACAGGATGGTGCAGTACCTGTGACCTGGAAGCATATCACCGAAATCCAATGCAGAAACAACTGAACAGCAAAATCATGGAGGGTGACATTACTTACTGTGTGGTGCCTGTCACTGTCTGGCAACTATCTGGGAAAGAGACAGATATTTCATCGTACACAACATTTTGTCAGAGGAATAGAAACCCGACGTCTTCATTCTCCAATAAACACTGCAAGTTGCTTGACCTCTCTGCTGGTGCTCTGACTTTAAAACTTTAACCTCCTTAGCGGTATGGACGACTTAATACGACACTTTGCTTGCTGCGTGTCTCACCTGATCGCCGCCGCCCACCGCCGATCCGCCGCCGCCCGCCGCGATGCAGGGCCCCCCCCCCAGGCGAGACCCCGTGCGCTGCCTGGCCAATCAGTGCCAGGCAGCGCTGAGGGGTGGATCGGGTCTCCCTGTGACGTCGCCGACGTCGATGACGTCACGACGTGCGTCGCCATAGCGACGGGGAAGCCCTAAAGGAAATCCCGGGATTTCCTTATGGCTTACAGCGCCGGCCGCGATCGGAGGGGTGGGAGGGATGCGGAAGGGAGGGGGGCATCATGTAGCTAGCGATAGGCTAGCTACATGATTGAAAAAAAAATATTAAAAAATAGCGCTGCGCTGCCCCCTGGCAATCTTTAATAGAACGCCAGGGAGGGGACCTCTGTCATGAAAATCTTCAAATTTAAAATATATGAACCGACTTCAATTAATGAATGGCAGTTGCTCCGCCCAACTGCCCAAAAAGTGTATGGTGAGCAGGCAGGCTGGCCAGCATCTTTGTATAGATCTTTTTCAGAGAGTGTCCTTGTAAAGAATTAAGGCCATGCTGAGAATCCCCTATGGAGAGATGGACTAGTCCAAAACCTGTCGGTAATGTCAAATTTGTACTACTGTAAGTGACGACAACATAGGAGTAAAGTAATTTATAGCTCAATTTACTCTGGAAGAAACGTACGTTTTATTTGTATGTGTTTACATATATTTAAAATTTTAAGATTTTCGCAACAGTGATCTTTTAAGTCAGAGCTCCCCAACCAGGGTCGTAACTAGACTTTATAGGTCCCCCCTGCAAAAATGATAGTATGGGGCCCCCTTTGTACCCGAATCCCATGGGATTGAGAGCCGGCAAATGGCAGCAGAGAGTGATCTGCTGTGAAGCTGCCTCTGGAAGCAGAAAAAAGATTACGTACACTCCTGCACATGATTTTAGGCTGGTTTCACAGTGGGACGTTACAGGCGCACGTTAGAGCAGCCTGTAACGCACCCCACCGCACAGCAATGAAAAATCAATGGGCTATTCACAGTGCCCACGTTGCGTTACAGTGTAACACTGCGCCATAATATAACGTACTGCATGCAGTACTTTGTAAGCGGCAGAGCCGCGTTAGACTGTTTGCACATGCTCAGTAACGTTGGGGAGGAGCGGAGAGCGGCCAGGCACATGGCTAATTAATATTCACTGCACTCAGTGACGTGCAGTGTTTACTTCCCTGGGCGGCCGCTCTGTGCGGCGATTGGCCGGCGGGACCACGTGATGCCGCATGCGTCCAAGAGTGCGCATCACTGCATCACGGACGCCAGAGTGAGCTGCACAACGCGGCTCACTCTGACGTCCAAAGCAGGGAGCACCAGGCGTTGCGTTAGGGGCACGTTATGCGACCATAACGTCCCCTAAAACGCAACGTCCTGGTGTGAAACCAGCCTTAGGGAGTGAATGTGGAGGATTCTTTGCTAATTGGCTGCACTTGTGGTTGGGGAGACGGAGGTGGAGGGGCCCCCTGCGATGTCAGGGGTCGCAGGGGTGATTGCTACGCACATGTCCCCAACCCTGTCTTCAAGGCCCACCAACAGTGGATGTTTTGCAGAAAACCACAAACATTCACAGGTGAGGTAATGAGTGTCTCAGCAGAGCTGATTAACTAACTCTGTGGATTTCCAGAAAACATGCACTGTTGGTGGGCCTTGAGGACAGAGTTGGGGAACACCGCTTTTAAGTCACTGACCCCAGAATAAGCATGCAGATCAGATGCTTTGACTCTGGTCTGAGTCCATTGGCTGCATGGTTGTTACAGGTGTGGGATTCATAAATAACTAAAGTCAAAAGCTCTTTGTATTTTATGACTTAAAGCAAACCTAAAGCGAAAAAAAAAAAAAACAACTTATTATATAATGAATTGCATTTGTAGTATGGATGGACCACACTCTGTGTTTTAAACTATAAAGCAGAGCAGCGTTATTGACCCTTTGAACTTTCCTAATGTAAAACCTTATCTCAACCTGTCTCTCACTACTTCATAGTTGTTTAACCACTTGATGACCGCAGTGTTAAACCTCCCTAAAGACAAGGCTCTTTTTTGCTGTACTGGGCTGTGCAGCCTTTTCTGCCTCCTGCACAGCCCAGCTAAGAAGTATGGCGATCGGACGCACCTCCTATTTTTGTCCCCAAGGGGACATGCTGCCGGAGGGGTCCGATCGCTGATGTCACTTTTTTTTTCCTTAGCCTCATAGAGGCTCTCATTGCCGTCAACCCCCTCCCTCTCCTTCCTCCCTCCCCTACGCCTGAAGAATTGAAACTGCAGCCCCAGGACTTGACGCCAATTAGCGTTAGGTGGTCCTGGGGCTGCAGCCGCGGTCACGCCCATTGGCGTGAGGTGGTCTTAAAGTAGTTAAAGGATACCTTAGTTCTTATTAAAATCTAAAAATGACGCCTGTATGTGTGCAGGGAGGTGCGCATAGGCTTATCACACCTCCTGTTGCCCGGCGACTGCCCCTGTCCACCCGCTATTCTTCCCATTGTTCTTGGAGTGGTCGGCAACCTGTGCTGTGCATGCGCAGTCTGTCCTCTTGGGGCTGGAGTTGTGGTAAGCCTATGTGCACCCCCCCCCCCTCCACACACACACACACACACACACACACACACACACACACACACACACACACACACACACACAGGGCATCATTTTTATATTTTAATAAGTACTAAGCTATCCTTTAAGTGCTTCAGAAAACTGGACTGTCTTTGCCCCAACTTAGGTCGAACAGCTCAGAGAAGCTCTTTTTCATAGATAACAACTGAAATTTCTTAACTCTTCCTGTACTGGAAACAATAATGAGACACATTTCTATGCTACCAATGTTCTATTTCTTAGCTGTAATATGCAAACAATATATCCTACGTTTACTTTCGCTTCAGGTTTGGTTTAATCATAAATTGTAATGACATGTTGATTGAACACTTTTTCCTCCTTTTACTGTGATGTGATACTTTATTATTCAATAAACGAATGAAAAAAAAAAGCCAAAAGCTCAGCATGAGCACGACAGCCGGGCAACTGGCATTGATTATAAGGGGGTGAAGATGTCAGCCTCCATATCCCTCTCACTTCAGGTTCCCTTTAAATCATTTTGAAAGGAGGTTCTACCAGCCACTGCAAAACTGTTGAAATGTCTGATAATACAGATTAAAATAACTATTAATCCAAAACAGTCGTTTGTAAAACATAGTTAAATAGCACCCCATGACACCTTAAATGCAAGCTCATTACCAGAACAGCTGGGAGGCTGAGCAAAATGTAAATTAAAAAGAGAATGTAATAATTCACAAATCATTCAAGCCCTATATTTAATTGAAAGTAGTACAAATAAAACAATATCAAATGTTTAAACTAAGATATTTATTTGTATTGTGTCGTGCAAAAAAATATGCTCATTATAAATTTCATGCCTGCAGAATGGTTCTCGATAAAAAAAAAAGTTGAGACGGGCAACAAAAATCTGGAGGAAAAAGAACACCTGACAAAATGGGTCACATTCTGTTTTATATACATTTTGCACAGCTTCCCAACTGGTTTGAAAGTGGGGTTGGAATCAGTATTGCTTTTTACTGTTCAGGTACCGTAAGCTTATAGTATCAATTTAACTTGGCAGTTGGTCAGTGAACATAGACGTTGGCCTCAATTCACTAAGCTTATCTCCTGTCTTTAATAACATTTCTAGAATTATCACCATGGTGATGAGGCATGTAGTATTCAGGAAACATTTTACCTCAGGCAAACCTAAACTTTACTATTCTGTCTTTAAGTTAACTCTTCAATCCTTAAAATAACTCCCGAATTCTAAAGTTAAAGACAGGCTGTTAAATAACTGCAAATAACTGTGAAAATAACTACAGAGAAGGTAACTTAAAGGGATACTGTAGGGGGGTCGGGGGAAAATGAGCTGAACTTACCCGGGGCTTCTAATGGTCCCCCGCAGACATCCTGTGTTGGCGTAGCCACTCACCAATGCTCCGGCCCCGCCTCCAGTTCACTCCTGGTGACATCGCTCCCGCTGATGTCACCAGGAGTGTACTGCGCAGACACAGACCATATTGGGCCTGCGCTGTGCGCTCTTGATGACATCAGCGGGATCGAGGACACGGCAACGCAGGTGCAGTGGTTTTCAGACTTTAAAGTCTGAAATTCCAGAAGTGAACCGGAAGCGGGGCCGGAGCATCGGTGCAGGGGCGTAGCAATAGGGGGTGCAGAGGTAGCGACCGCATCGGGGCCCTTGGGCCAGAGGGGCCCCGAAGGGCCCTCCCTCAACTGCAGTATTAGCTCTCTATTGGTTCTGTGCTCCTAATAATCACTTATATAGATGCTTTGAATAGTGGTAATCATTAACAAACTGCTTCCCATCCCTTTCTTGCACCTCTGACACTGTGGTTGTCCTTGGCAGGTTTTGGTGCCCCGTATCAATTGTTATGTATAGAGCGCTTGGGGGGCCCCATTGTAAAACTTGCATCGGGGCCCACAGCTCCATAGCTACGCCACTGCATCGGTGAGTGGCTGCGCCAACACAGGATGTCTGCGGGGGACCGTTAGAAGCCCCGGGTAAGTTCAACTCATTTTCCCCTGACCCCCCTACAGTATCCCTTTAACTACAGAGGAGGTAACTTGCCTTATTATCTCCAGCATGATCTTAGTGAATTGAGGCCAATGAATCAATAAGACAAAGATAAAGAGGTCATTATATATACTGTATGTAGCTCTGTGGTATACTCCCTAGTATTTCAGCAGTTGCAACAGTACTGTAAGTACTGGAGAGAAGGGACTAGCAACGTGTGTGTGTGCGTGCGTGCGTGTGTGTGTGTGTGTGTGCAGGCCCAGATTTACATCATAGGAGCCTATAGGCACAGATGTCCTGGCACCCTAGACACCCCTGCTGAATCGCACCATTAGTGTATTGCAAATAGGGTGTGTGCATCAAACACCAAGTGAACCCTTATATACCTGGCTTTGCAGATAAGGCCTAATTAGCTTATTCATGAGACACTGCTCAAGCAAATCTGCATTTGCTTTCGCATGCCAGGATATGCCCTTTTTTCAATACTCACCATTAGTGTGCTGGCTGACCCAGCTGTCACTTTTCCCTTACTTCCCTTACCCGTCATAGGTAGCTACAAATGTCCCTTCACATTATGTAGCTAGAGGGTACCCTCAGTATTAAGTAGCTAGAGGTGCACGCTACTGAAGGGAGATCTCATCGGTGGAATACAAAGAGCTGGGTGAGTAACCTCTCATTTATGATCAGCTCGAGACTCTGCATAAGGAAGGAGGGAGGCACTAGGGGAGGGGATTGAGCTGCCTTTTCATCATCAGTCGCCTGTAGGCACATACCTACAGTGCCTTATAGTCAGGGACGGATCTAGGGGGGGGCAGGCGGGTCTCTTGCCCCAGGCGCAGTTTGTTAAATTCTTAAAAAGGCGGCAAAATTTGGATGGGGAATGGCAGTTTAGGCGCCAAAACCTGACCTTTAGGTGCCAAAACCTGACATTTAGGTGCCAAAACCTGACCTTGCCCCAGGCGCAACTTGGTCTAGATCCGTCCCTGCTTATAGTAAATCCGGCCCTGAGTGTGTGTTAGAGTGAGCTGTGCAGAAGGGGTTATCTCACCCAAGCCTCCTTCTCTCGCCACTGCACTCCATGCCTTTCTCCCTCTTCCCCACACTTCCATAAGACATAAAGGAGCAATGCTAGTGCACACAAATGCATCACTGACTGTGGATTCAGAAGGTGATACACTCTACACCAAGAGAAGAACAGAAAGCCCCAAAAAACTGCCCAACTACAACATACTGTCAACATCAAAGCCTCTGTGAGATTGAACCAGGGTTAAGTAATAATGAAATTCACTGTGAAATAAGGATGCTAATGCAATGCATAAGTGTTATAGTGAAATAATAATCAAAAAAAAGAAAAAGAAAAGAATGTGTAAAGCAAGATATCAAACAGTACAGATATATTTCTCAGTGTGTGCAAAGCAAACCTTGAATATGCCCAGCGAGCAGCCCAAGAGGTGCATAGGGAAGGAGGATATTTAGCCCAGGAGAGATGCAGAATGAGCAAGGAAAGTAGGCAGAGATGGACAGAGGTTTCCCCAACAGACCCCACTAGTTCCGCAGGAGTCACCCTGTTTTCTCAAGAGAGGAGGAGTGGCTGCTTCAGGATTGTAACTAGAAATCACTGGCCCCCCTGCGAAACTTTGGATGGGGCCCCCTCCCACCAGGTTATGGGCTGGGCTCTGTACAGAAGAGCAGTTTGAATAGGGACTGTCTACAAATCGTTGTCTGCAAAACTTTGTATGATTCCTTATTAGTGGCTGAGCAGATGCATTAATTAGAACAATTGTGCAGAGAGCTGAAAGTTTTTTCTCTGTGCCCTTAGTTGACTGTCCATCAGGATGGGGCCGCCTGTGGCTTCTTGGCCCTCCTGTGGCTGCATCCCTTGCAGGGTCTATTGTTATGCCCCTAGGCCGCTTGTTGTGCACAGTGGGCTCGCTGCTATGTAAGGAGCATGGCTTCATTATTTATGCGCATTGCTTACATAGCAACACAGTGTAAATTTAAATGTGGGCGTCTGGGCGATGCTGTCAAGTATCGCAATCAAGATACTTTACTAGCAGCCGCTACTATGTCAATTAACATGGTTACTACTATGTTAATTGACATTGTAGCAGCCGCTAGTGAAGTATCATGGTCGAATACTTTGCATGACCATCCGCATTTAAGGTTACGCGTGTTGCTATGTTACACGTGTTGCTTACACAGCAAAGCGCGTAACTAAGGAAGGCATGCTCCTTACATGGCAGCAGGGCTGCTTCTTGGGCAGTGCCGGTGGGGCGCCCGCCCTGGGCGCCGACTGGCAAGTAGAAAAAGGGTGGCGCAGGCAGAAGGACATAACTGCTAGGCGGTAGGGAGCCGGTGTCGCACAGCGTAGCCAAATGGAAGAAGAAAGTAGAATACCAGCGCGATAACCTTCCTTGACTCCTCCTGGGCGTCTTGCAGCTGCCTGCATCCCACGTCAAGTCATCATCACGTTACCACCTTGTGATGACACCTGATGTCCTGTAGCGGTACTGCTGGCTGTCAGTGCACGGCACCCATGGAGGAGTCGGCTTTCCGGGCTCTCATCGCCTGTGTGTTCTCCTGGTCCCTGCTTCCTCCTGGTTGAGCGGCTGGTCACTACTAGTAAGTAAGCAGATCTACTTGTGACCTGTGGCTGTGTGACTGTCCCTAAAGAGTATGGGTTCGCAAGTCCATGGGGGAAGCAAGTACGTTATGTTACACATACACAATGACAATAAAGTGCTTGAATCTTGAATCTATTTTTACACCCTTTCCCTGTGTGCAATGTAGCCTAGAAACTGCCCTGCATAGCAGCAAGCACTGCTATGTAAGGCTTGTATATTGCACACTCCTTCACATTAAGCTGTGCTGCTTTAGCAGTGCAGCTTAATGAATCAAACCCATTGATTATTTTTATTATTTATTGCATCAGCATCCTTATAGCACTGTGAAGGTCATCTTTACTGAACCTGGGTTCAATCACACAGAGGTTCATTTTGAACAACTGATGCGGACAGTACATTGCAGTTGGCAATATAATTATGATAGGTTACTGTGTATGGCCAAGATTTTTATTGTTTTTTTTAATGTGTTTTTTTTAATTGTATTATACTCTAGGGTATTGAATTAGCATTGATCATGTTATAATAAAGATCCTGTATACAATTTTTTCAAAATTTAACTGAGTGGTGCTGTTTTTGGGGCTTTTTGTTCTTCTTTGGGTGTATATATTTTTCTAGCCCCAGCACACTCTTGATAGGCCATGGTACGGTCACCATTTCTTGTTTGAAAGGTGACACACTCTGTGCAGTCTTCTCCATCAATTGAAAACCAGATGT
Source organism: Hyperolius riggenbachi (assembly GCF_040937935.1). Classification (NCBI taxonomy): domain Eukaryota; kingdom Metazoa; phylum Chordata; class Amphibia; order Anura; family Hyperoliidae; genus Hyperolius; species Hyperolius riggenbachi. The sequence goes on from NC_090650.1 coordinate 351,693,301, forward strand.
CATCAGAACTCGGGGGTCACTAAAGGGATCTATGAGACCCCTTTGTAATAAATAATGCTGCCCAGTAACAGGGGCCAGGCACACCATCTGTGGCCAGTCAGAAGCTTTGTTTACTTCTGATTAGATGTTTCTCCCTACACCATAGCACTGATAAGTAGCATCCCCCAGGGGGTGCCACTAAAGTAAGGTCTACTGCTTCCATTCAGATTTCAGCTTTTCCCTATTTGTAGCCACAATATAAAACATATAGTTCAATTTGCACTAGAAAGTCATAAACCATATGCAGTCCCAGGAGCTTGCAGTCAAATGTGTTCCATTGATGTAGGGCCTCCAAATACAGCAATGTGAATCAAACTTATGCCTCCAACACACCCCATTTGTGTGCTGAACTCACTAAATTTGAAGCCTTGACCTTAAGATTTTAAAAGTTCCTGCTGCAGGACAAAAATGAATGCACTGTTGGTTGTATACAACATAGGTTTTAGTAGAGAACATGATCTGCTTCTACAATAGGTGGTGTAATTACAATTCATGGGGCCTCCCAGTAAAACTTTGATGTGGCCCACCAATGTTCGCACCCTTGCCTTGCCTGCCTTTGATGCCCTTCACAGCTTTGGGGTCCATCTTACAACAGTCATAAAACAAGTGTGGCCATTAGAGATGTAGCGAACGGTTCGCCGGCGAACAGTTCCAGGCGAACTTTGGTGGTTTGCGTTCGCCTGGTCCAGGCAAACTTTTGCGGAAGTTCGATTCGCCCCATAATGCACTATCAGGGTCAACTTTGACCCTCTGCATCACAGTCAGCAGGCACATTGTAGCCATTCAGGCTACACTAAGCCCTGGAGCCCCACCCCCCTTATATAAGGCAGGCTCGCTGGCCATGACACTCACTCGTGTGCCTGCTGCAAATAGACAGACTAGGGAGAGCTGCTGCAGATTTTTTCTCCTAGGGAAAGATTAGTTAGGCTCTTGGCTTGCTCCTGGCTGATTGTTATTGCTAAAATAGCACCCCTCAACAGCTCTTTTGAGAGCTTATGTTTTCCTGATGTGTTTTTTTTTGTGTGTGTTGCTCACTGACACTGACATTATACAGGCCTATCTGTTGCAGCTGGACCTTGGTAATTGTTATTACTGTGCCAGCCAGGCCCTGCCTAACTATCGATACTGAGGCACCTATGTCTAGCTAACTACTGAGGCACCTACCTATGCCTACCTACCTATACTGGGACTCCTACCTATGCCTACCTACCTATACTGGGTCTCCTACCTATGCCTAGCTAACTCCTGAGGCACCTACCTATGCCTACCTACCTATACTGGGACTCCTACCTATGCCTAGCTAACTACTGAGGCACCTCCCTATGCCTACCTACCTATACTGGGACTCCTACCTATGCCTAGCTAACTACTGGGGCACCTACCTATGCCTACCTACCTATACTGGGTCTCCTACCTATGTCTAGCTAACTACTGAGGCACCTGCCTATGCCTACCTACCTATACTGGGACTCCTACCTATGCCTACCTACATTCAAGAAGATAATAAGGTCATTGCTTCATTGTGGACAGACCAAATTTGATCAGCTGGACAGTCACTGTTGTTCTATCATTGAGCTACCACAGCCCGGCGACCAAATGGGCTGGAAAACTGCCACGGCCTGCACTCTGGCCATGTTGCGCATCAGTCCAGCACGGCCGTCACTACGCAAACAGCTGTTTGCGGTGCGTTACACAGTAAGTTTGGTGTGTCAGTGTGAAGCAGTACTCTAATTACACTCCCTGATTGATGTACAGTATACAAATGCAAGAAGTTTGAAAGCACTTTAGGCCTGCAATTTAGCATTCAATGTGATTTCTGCCCTTAAAATGCTGCTTTGCGTCAAATCCAGATTTTTCCCCGGGACTTTGGGCATGTATCCCACTCCGCCATGCCTCCCTCCAGGTGTTAGACCCCTTGAAACATCTTTTCCATCACTTTTGTGGCCAGCATAATTTTTTCTATTTTTCAAAGTTCGCCTCCCCATTGAAGTCTATTGTGGTTCGCGAACTTTTCCGCGAACCGAACCTTCCGAGAAGGTTCGCGAACCGAAAATCGGAGGTTCGCGGCATCACTAGTGGCCATCATGATCTTCACACCAATAACAAGTGTAGCCACAAAAACACCTGATCTGAAGTACAGTCTCTTGTATCCGAGGAAGGGAAGGTTAGTAGTTGGGGGCCTCCCGCAGCTCTGGGCCACCCTGTGATCGCTGGGGCTGCTCCCTTCTATTTACGTCCCAGGCTACAATATACCCTTTACATTACTTGCAAAAACTCCAATATTTGCACAAAAATTGTAAAAGTGAGAGTGCCCGTTTGGCTATGAAATCATGTGGTGTCATTACAAGCTCAGACATTCCTCACACATCAATATTTGCTTTGAGTTAGAGGCCTGCAGCGGGTCGGGTACCCACGGGTACCCGCAGGTAACCCGAAATGCGGGTCAGGTTCGGGCACCCGAAGTCATTTTTGCTGCGGGCACGGGTCAGGTGCGGGTAGCGAGTTGCGGGTGCGGGTAGGGTTGCGGGTAGCGGTCTGCGGGTGCGGGTAGTGAGGAGGGGAAGCAGCGCCAGGAGGGGCAGTTGGGACAGCGACAGGGAGGGGGGCCAGAACTCCCTCACCTGGGTCCCCCCCTTTATCTCTCTCCCCCTCCAGAATGGCGGCGGCGCTGCGGGTGGGCAGGCGGAGGATTACTCACCTTCTAACTTCTGTTCCAAGCGCTGGCAGTGTCCCCTTGTCACAGTTCTCCGCCTTCAATGCCGCCCACTGTGCTTCCTAGGCCTGAACAATAAACCGTTTTTGGATCGAAATCGCAATCACGGAAATGACGATTCCGTGATCACCATAGCGGTGATTTTTATCCCCCTCTTCAGTCAGCCCAGCATTCCCCTCTACCGCTCAGTGCAGCAGCGGTTAGCAGCAGGTCAGCGCCAGTACTTTCAGTCGCCGTGACGGATGCAGCTCAATCTCTCCCCCAACTTCCACCTACTAGTGTGCAGCCAATCAGCAGAGCGGATGGCAAACTCCGCCCACAGGCTCTCACACTAGCGGCGGCTGTCTCCTCCCAGTACCTCTACATCACTAGCTGGGCGGGCGACAGACTCCGCCCCCATGCCAGGCTGTCAATCACGTTGTGTCGCGTGCGGTAGGCTTTCACTCTTGGGGCGGCTCACTTCAAGCAAGGCTATTTTGTATTAAGGGCGACAAACTCTGCCCGCAGGCTGTCACTCGTGGCTCACTCCTCTCAGCGCTTCCACATCATTTGCTGTTTGGACGGCAGACTCCGCCCGCATGCATGTCAATGAAACTTTGTGTCATGGTCAGCAGACTCCGCCTGCACGTCTGTCTTTCAAGTTGTGTATCGCCTCCGTCTCCATCAGCATGACAATGATGATGACTGCTGTGGTTTGACTGTGGTGATCTATTCTTTCTGCAGCCTGCAAAGCTGCAGTGGGGCACTTTGAATGTGTACAAACTAAGGTGGTTTTCATTTCCTTCCTATTCCTTTGTATTTCCCTCATATTCCTTCCTATTCATTGTGAATTTAGTGCTAAGGCTTGATTTGAAGAAAATCGTGAATCAATTCGAAATCGCAATTTCTGACAGAAATCGTGCGATTCAATCTTTTCCTAAAATCCTTCAGTCCTAGTGCTTCCTGATTGGCGGAAG